>NC_091440.1:66386723-66576613 GCF_964237555.1 Oryctolagus cuniculus
TATGGTTTCATGTCTTATGTTTAATTCTTAACCCATTTTGTACTGATTTCCTGTATGGTGTGAGATACAGGTGTATCTTCACCCTTCTGTACTTGACTGTCGAGTTTCCCAATCCTGTTAGTGAATTGACCGTTCTCCCCATTCAGTGTTCTTGGTAACTTTGTTGAAAATCATTTGATTGGGGGCGGAGCCAAGATGGCGGAATAGTGAGGGCGTGCACTGATAGTCCAGGAAAAGATAGTTTAATAAAAGTGGAGTTACTGTAGCCTCAGGAAAAGGCTCAGGAAAAAATTGCAGAGGAAACTCTTCCGGATCTAGTGGATGTGACACGGAGGACCTACAGGGAGAGCAAGGTCGCCCACCACAGGGAAGCAGAGCAGCGGGAGCCTAGGCATGGGAGCCGAGCCGCAGAAGCCGAGCCACAGAGTCTGTGCACCAGCGCTGGAAAGGGAGGTGAGACAAAAACCTCCGTAACCCAAGACATTGGTGGGGAAAGGCAGAAAGAGCCTACAGGGAACGAGGCCTGAAGCCCCCCTGGGGAAAGTTCACCAGGCTGACTGGAGGAGAGAAAAAAATGAATAAATAAGGGGAACCGGCATGGACATTAGCCTATCTCTCCACTCACCTTACAAAGCTGAGCAAGACAAAGAGCAGGCGCCATTTTACGTGTTAAAGTGGCGCCCACCATTAGCCAAGCAGAAAAACCTGACTCTGGTTGGGAGAAATAACAGGAGGTTAAGACCTACTGAGAGTGTGGAGCTAATGAACTGAGACTGTGAAAATCTGAGGGGGAGCGAGAGAACTCACAGAGTACGCAAACTCGGTAACCTGGGCAACCTGGTGAGAGACTACAGAGAAATTTGAGACCACACCACTGAGGGCTGTATAAACTCTTTGTGTGGTCTCAGGGGTAAGTGGATGAATACCCACAGGGGCCAGATTTCATACATCAACTACCCTCAATTCCACACAGCTGTGTGGAATTACTTCCCAATTGAGTCAAAAAAAAAAAAAAAAAAAAGAGAGAGAGAGAGAGCAAGTGAGAGAACAATCAGGGTGAGTCACCTTTGGCACACCCTTAATCCTGAAGAACCAAACAGAGCTCTCTGGCCACACCCATCACAGCCTCTAAGGATCCATCAAAAGCAGACAGTCCACTTAATCTAGAGTCACAGTATAACGAGAAAAAACACCACACAGAAGAAATCAAAGAATATCTCCAATACGCCAAACAACAAACACTGAAACTGAGGTAACAAGAACAAGGAAGACACTATGATGCCCCCAAATGCAATAGACACCCCAATTCAAGATTATGAAGATGATGAGATAGAAGAAATGCAAGAAGCAGATCTCAAAAAACTGATAAGAACATTAAGAAGTTCTCAAAAACAAATTCTTGAACTATAGAAATCCTTAATGGACAAGATAAAAAATCTCTCACGTGAAAATGAAATATTAAGGAGGAATCAAAATGAAATGAAACAACTAGTAGAATGTGAAACTGTAATAGTGACGAGAAATCATAATGAAATGAAGAAGTCAATAGATCAAATGACAAACACATTAGAGAGCCTTAAAAACAGAATGGGTGAAGCAGAAGAGAGAATATCAGACTTAGAAGACAGAGAACAGGAAAATATACCGTCAAACCAAAGAAAAGAAGAGGAAATTAGAAATCTAAAAAATATTGTCAGGAATCTAAAGGATACTATTAAAAAACCAAACATTCGAGTTCTAGGAGTTCCTGAAGGCATGGAGAGGGAGAAAGGATTAGAATGCCTTTTTAGTGAGATACTAGCAGAAAATTTCCCAGGTTTGGAGAAGGACAGAGACATCCTAGTAGAGGAAGCTCATAGAACCCCTAATAAACACGACCAAAAGAGATCCTCACCACGACACATTGTAATTAACCTCACCGCAGTGAACCATAAAGAAAAGATCCTAAAAGGTGCAAGAGAGAAACGTCAGATTACTCTCAGAGGATCTCCAATCAGACACACAGCTGACTTCTCATCAGAAAACCTACAAGCTAGGAGGAAATGGCGAGATACAGCCCAGGTACGAAGAGAGAAAAACTGCCAGCCCAGAATATTATATCCTGCAAAGCTCTCATTTGTGAATGAAGGTGAAATAAAGACCTTTCACAGCAAACAGAAATTGAAAGAATTTGTCACTACTCGTCCAGCCCTGCAAAAGATGCTTAAAGATGTGTTACACACAGAAACACAGAAACACGGTCATCAATATGAAAGAAGGTAAACAAAGGAAACCTCACAGCAGAAGATCACAGGAAGTTCAAAACCTATATTAGAAAATATCTTTGGCAAATGGCAGGGCAAAGCTACTACTTATCAATAGTCACACTGAACATTAATGGCCAGAACTGTCCAGTTAAAAGACACCGATTGTCTGCAAATACTAGCTGATAGAATAAAAAAGGGAGAGAATGATCCAACATGGAAAGTGAGATACACAGCAGACCCATAGAATGGCAGATGTCCTAAACAACACTCTGGCCTCAGAATCAGCACTTAAGGCATGCGGATCCAGCTGAAAAGCCCATGAGAGTATTTCAGGCATGGAAAGCCAAGACACTCTGGGGAAAAAAAAAAAAAAAAACTAAATAAAAGATCTCCGCGAGTGAGATCCCAGTGGAAAGAACGGGGCATCAAAGAAGGAGGTACCTTTCTCTGAAGGGAGGAGAGAACTTCCACTTTGACCATGGCCTTGTCTAAATATGATCAGAGTCGGTGAACTCAGGGGGCTTCCATAGCCTTGGCAGCTCATGACAAGAGCCTAGGGTGATTACTGAGGCCATAAACAAGAGCGTCAATTTGTTAAGTCAACAACAGGAGTCACTGTGCACTTACTCCTCATGTAGGATCTTTGTCCTTAGTGTGCTGTACATTGAGATTTAATGCTATAACTAGTACTCAAACAGTATTTTTCACTTTATGTTTCTGTGTGGGAGCAAACTGTTGAAATCTTTACTTAATGTATGCTAAACTGATCTTCTGTATATAAAGAGAAACAAAAATGAATCTTGATGTGAATGGAAGGGGAGAGGGAGTGGGAAAGGGGAGGGTTGTGGGTGGGAGGGATGGTATGTGGGGGAAGCCATTGTAATCCATATTCTGTACTTTGGAAATTTATATTCATTAAATAAAAGTTTGAAAGCAAAAAAAAAAAAAAAAAGAAAGAAACAAAACCCATCTATTTGCTGCTTACAAGAAACACATCTTCCCAGCAAAGATGCTTACAGACTGAAAGTGAAAGGCTGGAAAAAGAAATACCATGCCAACAGAAATGAAAAAAGAGCGGGCGTAGCCATCTTAATATCAGACAACATAAACTTTACCACAAAACTGTTAGGAGAGACAAAGAGGGGCACTATATAATGATTAAGGGGTCAATTAAACAGGAAGATATAACGATTATTAATGTATATGCACCTAATTACAGGGCACCGGTTTATTTAAAAGATTTGTTAAGGGACTTAAAGGGAGATGTAGACCCCAATACAATAGTACTGGGGGACTTCAATACTCCACTCTCAGAAACAGACAGATCAACAGGACAGAAGATCAACAAGGAGACAGTAGATTTAAATGATACTATAACCCAATGGATCTAACAGATATCTACAGAACTTTTCATCCTACACATAAAGCATTTACATTCTTCTCAGCAGTACATGGAACCTTCTCTAGGATTGACCACATACTAGGCCATTAAGCAAGTCTCAGCAAATACAAAAGAATTAGAATCATACGATGCAGCTTCTCAGACCGTAAAGGAATGAGGTTGGAAATTAGCAACTCAGGAATCCCTAGAGAATGTACAAATACATGAGATTGAAAAACATACTCCTGAATGAACAATGGGTCATGGAAGAAATTAAAAGAGAAATCAAAAATTTTCTGGAAGTAAATGAGGATAACAGCACAACATACCAAAACTTATGGGACATAGCAAAAGCAGTGTTAAGAGGAAAGTTTATATCAATAGGTGCCTACATCAAGAAATTGGAAAGGCACCAAATAGATGAGCTTCAACTGCATCTCAAGGATCTAGTAAATCTGCAGCAAACCAGACCCAAATCTAGAAATAATTAAAATCAGAGAAGAAATCAACAGGATTGAATAAAAAAAAAATTACAAATAATCAGCCAAACAAGGAGCTGGTTTTTTGAAAAAATAAACAAAATTGACACCCCATTGGCCCATCTAACTAAAAAAAGAAGAGAAAAGACCCAAATCAATAAAATCAGAGATGAAAAAGGAAACGTAACAACAGACACCACAGAAATAAAAAGAATCATTAGAAATTACTACAAGGACTTGTATGCCAACAAACAGGGAAACCTATCAGAAAAATGGATAGATTCCTGGACACATGCAACCTACCTAAATTGAACCAGGAAGACATCGAAAACCTAAATAGACCCATAACTGAGACAGAAATTGAAACAGTAATAAAGGCCCTCCCAACAAAGAAAAGCCCAGGACCAGATGGATTCACTGCTGAATTCTACCAGACATTTAAAGAAGAACTGACTCCAATTCTTCTCAAACTATTCAGAACAATTGAAGAAGAGGGAATCCTCCCAAATTCTTTCTATGAAGCCAGCATCACCTTAATTCCTAAGCCGGAAAAAGATGCAGCATTGAAAGAGAATTACAGACCAATATCCCTGATGAACATAGATGCAAAAATCCTCAATAAAATTCTGGCCAATAGAATGCAACAACACATCAGAAAGATCATCCACCCAGACCAAGTGGGATTTATCCCTGGTATGCAGGGATGGTTTAATGTGCGCAAAACAATCATTGTGATACACCACATTAACAGACTGCAGAAGAAAAACCAAATGATTATCTCAGTAGACACAGAGAAAGCATTTGATAAAATATAACACCCTTTCATGATGAAAACTCTAAGGAAATCTTTAGTTAATACATGCTAAACTGATCTTCTGTATCTAAAGAGAATTGAAAATGAATCTTGATGTGAATGGAAGGGGAGAGGGAGCGGGAAAAGGGAGGGTTGTGGGTGAGAGGGAAGTTATGGGGGGGGGGGTTAGCCATTGTAATCCATAAGCTGTACTTTGAAAATTTATATTCATTAAATAAAAGTTAAAAAAATAAAAAAGTAAAATTTGTGGCAAGTGAAAAATTAAAAGAAAATCATTTGATCATAAATGCATGAGCTTATTTCTTTTTTCTTTATGATTTATTTATTATTTGAAAGGGTTAGGGGAGTGAGGAAGAGATAGAGAGACAGACAGCTATTTTTCCACCTCCTGGTTCACTCCCCAAGGGGCCACAATGGCTTGGCCTGGGGCAGAGAACCTTCCCCTGCTTTGCCAATTGCATTAGCAGGGAACTGGATCAGATGTGGAGCAGCAGGTAGTTGAACCCATGCTCATATGGGATTCAGGCATCCTAAGGAGCATCATAAGTTTCTGTACCACTTCAGCCTTGCATGGCTTATTTCTGGGCAACCTGTTTATTTCATTGGCCTATGTGTCTGCTTTTATGCAAATTGTATGCTATTGGATTACTACAGCTTTGTAGTACATCTTGAAGTCAGTGTGTAGCCTCTGGCTTTGATCTTTTTACTTAATATTTCTTTGGCTGTTCATGGTCTTTCTAGTCCCGTAGGCATTTAGGATTGTTTTTTCTCTAATTCTGTAAAAAATATCACTGGATTTTAAAAGGGATTTCATTGAATCTGTATACTTCCCTGAGTAATCAAGTAATCTCTAGATTACTTTGGGACATTTTAATAATATTAATTCTTTTGATACATGAATATGGGATATCTTTCCACTTATGTACATATTTTTCAAATTCCTAACTCAGATTTTTAATTTTCATTGTACAAGAATTTTGCCTCTTTAAATTTTGTACTAAGTATTTTGTTCTTTTTGGTGTTACTGTGAATAGAATTGTTTTCTTAATTTCCTTTTTGGATAATTCATGGTCAGTGTGTAGAAATATGATTGACTTTTGTATTCTGCAATGTCTGAAATTCTTTTCAAATTGTTTTTGCTGGAGTGTTTAGTGTGTTCTGTATATAAGGTCATATAATTTGCAAACATTCCCTTAATTCTGTCTTTGCAATATGGATTCCCCTGATCTAACTAGGGCTTCCAATGTTGTGTTGAATGAGTGTGGTGAATTGGTCATCCTTGTCTTGTTTCTGATCTTGGAGAAAACGCACTTTCCCACATTAAATTGATTTAACCTTACTGTGTTGAGGTACAGTCCTTCTATCCAATGTGCTGATGCCAAATGCCTCTGTCTGCATGTATAGAAATTATCATGTGATTTTGAGCTCTCACTCTCTTAATATACTTACTGTATCACACTTATTGATTTATATTTGTTGAACCATCCTTGTATCCTAGGGAGAAAAACCTGCCCAATTATGGTTTATGACAGTTTTCACGTGCTGTTAATGTGTTTTGACATTGAGGAATTTTGCATTTATATTGATTGAGGTTGTTAGCCTGTAATTTTCCTTTCTTGTAGTGTCCTTATGTGGCTTTGATATCAGGGTAATCCTGACTTCATATAATGGATTTGAAAATGTTCTCCTCTTCAATTTTGGAAGCATTTAGGAAGATTGATCCTATGGGCTTTTTCCCTAAAGTTTTGTACAATTTACCAGGGAAGTTATCTGTTCCTTGGAATTTCTTTTAGAATATATTAAATTATTTTCCATCTCCTTACTCATTATTGGTCTTTTCTTATTTTCAGTTTCTTTCTGATTTAATCTTGCCAAGTTACATGCCTATAGAAACTTACTCATTCTTATCAAATTATCTAATTTAGTAATTTTTAACAAATATTTGTATATTGTAGTCTCTTAAGATCATTTGCATTTTGTGGTATCATTTTTGACTCTTATTTATAATTTTATTTGTGCCTTTCTTACTTAAATAGTCTAGGTAAGGATTTGCCAATATTATTTATTTCTTCAATACAGTTTTCATGTTTTCCTTACCTTCTTTTATTTTCACTCTTTTTTTTTCTATCCTGCCAACTTTGGTGCAGGTTGTTCTTTTACTAACTCCTTGAGTTTTAAAGATAGATTTCTTGTTCCAGATTTTTGTTTTTCTCAATGTGGGACTTATTTCTGATAAACATCCCTCTTGAGAGTGCTTTTGCTGCATCCTATAAATTTTGTTATGTTCTGTTTCCATTTTCATTTGTCCAAAGATATTTTTTGGTTTCTCTTGATTTTTTTTCTTGGACCCACTGGTTGTTCCAGAGTGTGTTAATTTCCATGTAATTGTAGATTTTACAATTTTTCTCCTACGGATTTCTGAGTTAATCTATAATTGTGATCATAAAAATATTTGATATTATTTCAATCTTTATAAATTTGTTAAGTCTTATTTTGTGGCCTAATATATTATCTGCCTTGAAGACTGTTCAACATACACTTGAGAAAAATGTATATTCTGCATCCTTTGGATAGTATTTCTATGCATGTCTCTTAGGTCCACTTCATCTACTTTGCTCTTAAGTTTGTTATTTCTGTTTTTAATTTCTTTTTAGATGATCTATCCAGCGCTAAAAGTGGGTATTGAATTCCCATACTCTTATCATATTACTTTCTATTTCTCCCTTCAATTCAGAAAGTATTTTTTATTTATTTATGTGATCCATGTTGAGTGCATATACTTTTATAACTGTTAAATTATCTTTGTTGCTTGACCTGTTCATCATTATTTAATGACCTTCATTCTCTATTTTGATAGCATTTGTGTTAAAGTTGTTTTTGCCTGATAAAAGTCTAACCAACCCTGCTCTCTTTTGGTTGACATATGCATGCGACTATCTTTTTCCATCTCTTTATTTTCATCATATATGTGTATGCTTAAAGTGAGTCTCTTGTAGGCTACATATATTGGATTTTGTTTTTATCTATTCAGAAATTCCACACCTTTTGATTAGAGAATTTAATGCTTATGTTTAAAGTAATTATTGACAGGAAAGGGCATATACTACTACCATTTTGTTAATAGTTTTCTTGCTATCCTGCAATTTCTGTGTTTCTTTTTTCCTCTCACTGTTTTCCTTTGATTTTTATAGTGATGTGAGTTTTTATTTGTTTTTTTTTGTATATGGATGGCAATATTTTATTGTGATTATCACATAACTCTTCCAATTGCTCTGTGTCATTACTAGCCATAGGTACTATCAATGTTTTGAAACTTTTTATCCATTTTAACAGTCAACAACATCATTGTTGTTTTAATTTCCATTTCCCAAATGGCAGGTGATAGGCAAGTGTTTTAGGTATTAATTTACCTTTACTGGATTTTCTTTGGTGAGAATTCTGTTCAGATCAATGGCTTATTTTTAACTGATTCTTCGATTTCTTATCACTTAGTTAAAAACCACAGTTTAAGACATACTTCACATACCATAAAATTCATTCATTTGAAATGACAATTCAATGAATTTTACTGTATTCACAGTTATGTAACCATCATCACAATCATTTTTAGAACATATTGAAGAAACCAAAAATGAAACCCCATGTCCATTAGCATTCAGTACTCATTTCTACATAATGCTCTCAGCCTTAGGCAGCCACAAATTTACTTTCTGTCTCTATGGACTTGCCTGTCTTGTATATTTCATATAAATAAAATCACTAATTTTGTGGTCTTTTGTTACTGGCTTCTTTCTCTTAGTATAATACCTTAATAGCATATCATAACTAAATATCATAATTAAATATTTCACTTTATGGATATGTACACTGGCTTTATCCATTCATCAATTCATAGACATTTAGGTTCTTTTCACTTTGGGGCTATTATGAATAATGCTTCCATGACCATTCATAACAAGTTTTTTGTGGGCATACGTATTCAATTCTCTTGGGTCTATGCCTAAAAGTAGAAATGATGGGTCATATGGTAATTATACATTTAAGTATGTGAGGAGTGCTGAACAGTGTATCAAAGCAGATGCATCATTTTATATTCCTTACCACACCTCCTTGTCAACACGTATGTTCTGTTTATTGGTTATATTTTGAGATTCTTTTTGGTTTATTTTAATAACAACAGCCCTTCTGGGTATAAAATGATACCACATTTGAAATGTACTTCTCTAATGATTAATTAGGTTGAGAAGTTTTCATTTGCTTTTGGCTATTTGAACATATTTGTTGAAAAAATAAATATCTATTTTAATCTTTCGCTTATTTTTAAATTGTTATTTATGAATTGTATTATTTTTTAAAAGATTTATTTATTTATTTGAAAGAGTTAGAGATGAGAAATACTCATCCTCTGGCTCACTCCCCAAATGGCTACAACAGCCAGAACTGGGTCGGTCTGACGCCAAGAATCAGGAGCACCCATATGTGATGCCGATGCCACAGGTGGTGGCTTTACCGGCTATGTCATAGCACCAGCCCCAACTTTTATTGTTTAGTTATGAGTACTTTACATATTCTAGGTACTATTCCTTATCAGATAAATGATTTAGAAATATGTGTCCACATACCATGGATTGTCTATTTACTTTCATGATACCATAATTGAAGCACAAAATGTGTGTGTATCAGTGTGCAAGTAGTACTATTTATTTTTCTTTTATTTCCCTTGTATCCAATGAAAACAAAGAAATTTATATCTAAGAAATGGTTGTCTAATGTAATATTTACTCTTCTAAGAGTTTATACTTTTAGCTCTTATTTTTAATTAATTTTTTGCATGTAATATGACTTGAGAGGCCTAAGTCATTCTTTTCCAGGGAGATGTAGTTGTAAAAAGACTATCTTTTGCACACTGAATGACTTTGGCAATCTTGTTAAAATACATTGGCTATAAGCAAAATGATTTATTTCTGGACTGCCAATTATACTTTATGGGTTCATATGTCTATCTTACACAGTACCACACTGTCCTGATTATGGTGGCTCTGTATATGTTTGAGAATCAGGCAGCATGCATCCTGCAACTTTGATTTCTTTTATTCAGCATTAATTAAGATGCGCTGGGTCCCTGGTATTTCCATATGAATTTTAGAACCAGCTGGTAAGTTTCAGCAAAGAGGCTACTGCTATTTTGATGGGGATCACATTGAATCTATAGGTCCTAGGGGAGTATTGTCATCTTAACATTTTAGTCCATGAACAAAAATTTCTCTCTAGTAATGTAGGTATTTTTTGCTTTTTACCAATGATGTTTTATAGTTTTAAATTTATTTTATTCTTTTTGATGCTGTTGTACGTGGAGTTGTTTTGCCTCTATTTTGGATTGTTCATTACTATTACATAGAAATACAATTGATATTTGTACATTTATTCTGCATTATAAATGATTGCTCATTTGTTTATTCGATCTAATACTTCATTCTTGGATTTCTTAGGATTTTCTCTATGTAATATCATGTAATCTGCAAACAGATCATTTTAATTCTTTCCCAACTGGATGACTTTTTCACCACTTTTTGTGTAATTTTATTATTTTTTTTTTAATTTATTTTATGTATTTGAAAGACAGAGTTACAGAGAGAGGTAGAGACAGATCTTCCATTCACTGGCTCACTCCCCAGATGGCCACAATGGCCGGAGCTGAGCCGATCCGAAGTCAGGAGCCAGGAGCTTCTTCCAGGTCTCCCACACGGGTACAGGGGCCCAAGCACTTGGGCCATCTTCTACTGCCTTCCCAGGCCATAGCAGAGAGCTTGATCGGAAGAAGAGCAGTAGGGACTAGAACCAGTGCCCATATGGGATGCCGGTGCTTCAGGCCAGGGCTTTAACCAGCTGTGCCACAACACTGGCCCCTATGATTTAATTCTATAACTATGGTTGATTACTTTCTGGGTTTTTAGCAAGCTGTTTTATTTTTTTATTTTATTTATTTATTTATTTATTTTGACAGGCAGAGTGGACAGTGAGAGAGAGAGACAGAGAGAAAGGTCTTCCTTTGCCATTGGTTCACCCTCCAATGGCTGCCATGGCTGGCGCGCTGCGGCCAGCGCACCACGCTGATTCGATGGCAGGAGCCAGGTGCTTATCCTGGTCTCCCATGGAATGCAGGGCCCAAGGACTTGGGCCATCCTCCACTGCACTCCTGGGCCACAGCAGAGAGCTGGCCTGGAAGAGGGACAACCGGGACAGAATCCAGCGCCCCGACCAGGACTAGAACCCGGTGTGCCAGTCCCGCAAGGCAGAGGATTAGCCTAGTGAGCTGCGGTGCCGGCTAAGCTGTTTTATTTTTTAAACAACTTTATTAAGGCATGATTGGCATGTAAAATGCTATACATATTTAATACAAATATCTCAGTGAATTTGGGGTAAGTATATGCCTGTAAGACCATTACCACTTTCAACGTCATAAACCTATGCATAAATTTCCCATTTCCTCCTGTTTATTAATAGTGTGTATGTCCAGTTTTTTCTTCTTTATTAGTGTATGTATGTCTTAAGAACTCTCATAAAATCTACCTTCTTAGCAAATTATTATTCTATTAGCTCTAAACTCTATGCTGTATAGGAGTTCCCCACAACTTACTTACCTGAAACATTGTGCCCTTTAACAACTTCCCTCTTTTCTTCCTCCAGCCCTAGCAACAAGACTGCCCTCACTGCTTCCATGAGTTTTACTTTTTTAGACTCTATGCATAGCTGAAACTGAACAATATTTTAGTTCTGTCTGACTCCTTTCACTAAATGTGATGCCTTCCAAGGACTTGCATCTATTTGCATGTGCTGAATTAACTTTGCATCCCTGGAATAAATTCTACTTGGTCATGCTGCATCATGATTTTTTTCTGTGTTGCTGAATTTTGTGTTTTTTTTTTGTTTTGTTTTGTTTTGTTTTAGATTTTTAAAGGATTTATGCACCTGTTTTCATCTGTGATAATGGCCTGCAGTTATGTTTTCCTTTTCTAGTGATGTGCTTATCTGGTTTTGGTATCATAGAAGTTCTAGACTCAAGACTGAGTTGATATGTTTTCTATTTCCTAGGTTTTACAATAGTCACTGAAAGACTGATGTTAATTATGCTATAATTTGGTAGAATTTAGCAGTAAAGCCATCTGGGACTAGAGTGAACTATTGTGAATCGTAATTAAATCTCTATTTGTTATAGATCTATTCATATTTAATTTTTTTCTTTAGTCTATTTTGGTAATTTTTGTTTTTCTAAAAATTTTTTCTATTTCCTCTAGGATATGTAATTTATCAGCATGTAATTATTCACAATTCCTTTATAATCTTCATTTTTTTTTCTGAAAGGTCAGTAGTGATATCCACACTCATTCCTGATTTTAGAATTTTTAGTCTTCTCTTGTTTATCCTTAGTCATTTAAATGAAGTTTTCTCAATTTTGTTTTGAAAACAAAGTTTTATTTTCATTGTTTTCTGTACTTGTTTCTATTCTCTACCACATTTATTTTCATTTTACTATTTATTTTCTTTCTACGTTTGCTTGCACTGGTTTGTTCTTAGTCTCTAATGTCCTGTGATAGAAAGTTGTTATTGTTTCAGATATTTCTTCTTTTTAAAAATAGACATTTACATTTATATATTTGTTTCTCATAATGGATTTTCTTTCTTTTATTCATTCACCCACCCTCCCTTCCTTCCGTTTTAAGAAATTTAGTGATGTATTAGACTCTCGGAGTCACAGCAAATTTATAATTACTACAATACAATTCTCATCAATTCTCATGTTAGTGTGGTATAATACAAGAGAACAGATTCAATGTAGTTCAGATACAACTCTAAGAAAATAATACTTCCATGCCTCCCTTCCTTTCTTCCTTTCTTTTCATCTTTCGTCTTTTTCTTTTCCTCCCTCTCCCCTTCCCTCCTTCCCTCCCTCCCTTCCTTCTTTCCTTCTTTCTTCCTCTTTTCTTTCTTCCTATAATGTAAATTTTTTAAACTTTTTAAAAATTAAAAGTAAAATTTTTTACTGCAATAAATAAAGAGTTTGACAAATAAAAAGTAAAAATGCCTCAGTTCAAGCAGGAATATAGGCAAGGGCTAGAAATAATCAAATGAAAAGACAATCATTTCCTTCATATAGTGTAAATGTTGAAATAGCCACAGATCATTAACCATAAGGGAGGGGACCTTCATTCCTTCTATTTTTAGGAATCCAGAGCCTCTGCGTGGCAGGGTACATGGCCATGTAAAGCCACTGAAAGCATCAAATATGGGCTCAGGAACTCTAAAATCCAACACAAGCTAGAGGCGACTTTTCACAGAAAACATGTATACAAAATGATCACAAATATTCTATACTTATAGGGGAATTTACGTACTCCAAAGGCCAAACCATCACCATGATACCTAACAGGTGCTCATTTAATAGCAGTTATCATTAATAGCTTACCAGAAAAACTACATGACATCCACATGTGTCCCCAGGCATACTGGTTTATAACTGGAACCTAGTAGGGGTAATTACTTTTCCTACCATGATGAAGTACTGTTAGTGCTCTTCTCACAACAGCCACTTTTCTTACCAACGAACATTAGACCTAGGTCCATACATGTGCAAAGAGATTAGCATACAGAACCAGAACAGAGCTGCAACCCTAAGACAGGAGAGAGCAATAAATGACCATTGCTAGGCATTTTGCAAATCACATTGGAGAGAAACAAAATCACTATGAAAATACATATTTAGGAACTGGATGTGTCTTTCTTTCAACATAGGCAAGGATTCATTATCTTATACAAGTCATTACCAATACAAGCTATTGTCCTAGTAGAACATCATGAAACATGAATAAGGATAAAGAGACTCTAAAGTACAGTAAATGAGAACTACTGTCTGGACCACCACAGAAACACATGCTCAGCTAAAGGTTTTCACACATTCCTGGCAAAGAGGAATTGGACATTTGTGTCACAGCACATGCTTATACTAGTGTATGTAATTATGCTCTAGCCAACTGTAAGCTATTTTCATTCCATTTGGTTGTCTTAGCCTCAACTACAGTAGGAGCTGACATTTCTTGAGTTTCCAGTTTATTTCAGAGACTGTCATTCATTTTCTTACCTAATTTTCACAACCCCTCAATGTAAATCTTATAATGTAAATGTGTAGCTAAAGAATAAGGAAAAGACAGAATTTGAGCTCAGGCATATGCACTATATTTACACTATGTTACTACTCTTATTATTCTGTTGTTAGTCTACATGTTATGTTGAATTAAGAATGCTCCAGATACTGTTATAAATTTGCAGGCTAGATGTATCTCAGTTAACCACTGAAATGAAATTTCTGATGGCCAAAGGAGGCAATGTAAATAAGCAACCTCTTATAGATTGATTATTCCAGTTCATCTCTCCAGCTCTGCATTCGCCCTATATAAATATATACATATTCTGCATTTAGACTGGTTACATAACATCCCCTAAATATTTTCTTTATATGCTTCCACTTGTACCTTGTTCTTTTTTAAACTTTTATTTAATGAATATAAATTTCCAAAGTATAGCTTACGGATTACAATGGCTCTTTCCCCCCCATAACTTCCCTCCCACCTGCAACCTTCCCCTCTCCCGCTACCTCTCCCCTTCCATTCACATCAAGATTCATTTTCAATTCTCTTTATATACAGAATATCAATTTAGCATATATTAAGTAAAGCTTTCAACAGTTTGCACCCACATAGAAACACAAAGTGTAAAATACTGTACTAGTTATAGCATTAAATCACAATGTCACTTGTCCCTTTTTCCTTGTCCACAATGATCATTGCCCTGCAATTTTCTTGTTCATTTATTGAAAAAAAAAACCTTCTTCTTTGCCACTCTCAGCCCCATTGATCATACCTACTGGTACTGTTTCTTTGTACTTATGCATGGGGTATAAAATATAAACCCTTTTTCATTACTGTTTGTCTTTTTTACATATGCATGTCATGGGTTCCCAATAAGATTTTCAGTGAAATGTGGTCTTACATCTCTGTTTTTGTTTTTTTTTTAAATATCATCAGGATGTCTTTCTCTCAACAAACCTTCAATTAATATCAGCAGTTGATAATAGAGAGGAATAATGACATTGAAAATGGTGACCATGATGTTTATATTAACTACTCAGAGGATATGAATAGAAAAAATTACGTCTAACTTTATTGAATACTCACTGTATATTAGATACTGTTCTTATTTAGTTCTTTCCAGAATACCATGGGTTCTAAGATTCTTCCATTTTAACAGGATATCAAGGGGTCAGAGGAATTTGTCTCAGATCACAAACAAAAAGTTACAGAGTCAAAAGCTGTCACTGTGACTCTCAAAACCTTGCTTTTCTTTTTTTTTTAATTTTTTATTTTTGACAGGCAGAGTGGACAGTGAGAGAGAGACAGAGAGAAAGGTCTTCCGTTACCGTTGGTTCACCCTCCAATGGCCACTGTGGCCGGCGCACCACGCTGATCCGAAGCTGGGAGCCAGGTGCTTCTCCTGGTCTCCCATGTGGGTGCAGGGCCCAAGGACTTGGGCCATCCTCCACTGCATTCCCGGGCCACAGCAGAGAGCTGGCCTGGAAGAGGGGCAACCAGGACAGAATCAGGTGCCCAGACTGGGACTAGAACCCAGGGTGCCGGTGCCGCAAGGCAGAGGATTAGCCTATTGAGCCACGGCACTGGCCCAAAACCTTGCTTTTCATCAATCTACTGAAATATCATGAAAGTCGGGGGCCAGAATTGTGGCATAGTGGTTTAAACCACCACCTGCAACTATAGTGTTCCAAATCAGATTGCTTAATCAATTACTGGCTACACTGCTTCTGATCCAGCTCCTGTTAATGCACCTAGGAAAGCAGAAGATGCCCCCATGGGACCCTGCTACCCATGTTGGAGACCTAAATGAAGTTACAGGTTCCTTGCCTTTCTCCTGGCCCAGCCCAAGTCACCATGGCCATATGGGGAGTGAATAAGCAGATGAAAGATTTTCTCCCTCTGACTCTTCCTCTCTCTGCATTCTGCCTTGCAAATAAAATAATAAATCTTTAAAAAATATATTATGTGGGCCAGCATTGTGGTATAGCAGGTAAAGCTTCCACCTGCAATGCCGACATCCCATAGGGATGCTGGTGTGTCCTGGCTGCTCCGCTTCTGATCCAGCTCCCTGCCAATGTCCTGAGAAAACAGCAGAAAATCGTCCAAGTGTTTGGGCCTTTGCCACCCACATGATAGACCCTCATGATTCTCCTCGCTCCCAGACATAGCCATAGGCCATATGAGGCATGAAGATCTCTCTCTCTCTCTCTCTCTCTCTCTCTCAACCCTCCCCTCCCTCTCTCTTTCCTCATCTGTCTCTCTCTCCCCATCTCCCCATCTCTCTGTAACTCTTTCAAATAAAGAAATCTTTAAAATGTATATATTATGGAAGCTGAAAAACATCAATAGGAGTAGCAGTTGTGGCATTGGAGCACAGTCCCTGCATGATAGATCAACAACTGCCACCTGGCAATAAACATTTGCTTGAGAATCTCTGTAGCCACTAAGATTCAAACTGCTATTTGGAAAACACTGTAACTTTCCAATCAGTCCTTAGTAACCACCTTAGTTTCTATGAATTTAGATCCAGAAATGTACTCAGTCACAACTTAACTTCACAAAATATCTTGTTCTTGGTAAACATGATCCATTACAAGATAAAATATATTAAGAGGGTAGGAAATGATACTACTTTCTAAAGCACTGGCTTCTTCCAAAGGCCTTTACAAAAGGTAGATACAATTAATAATATAACACATCTTCTAATAAAGGTTCTTATTCTTTCCTTTCAAGATGATGGAAAATTTTCAACCTTTTTATCATCAGAAATCCACTTCAGTGGTTTAGGAGAAATGTTAGGTTGGAGGGAAAGAGATTCTAGGCATTTACCTTCCCTGTATCTGCTACAAGCTTCTTGGGATAGAATCAGATTTTTTTGGTTTTATTTCTAAATTTTGATAAAAACAAGTTGAACATGTTGCTATAGACATTGATACTAAGCATCCTGTAATTCTATTTTCATCAGGGTATGTAATAATCACCATTAATTGCAAGCTCTGAACATCTGGAAATCACATCTTCTGCAATGAAAAAAAAATAAATATAAAGGGACTATTGTGTGCAAAGATCTTTTGGCCATTTGAGAATTTTTCCCTCAATTTGATTGAATGAGGTAACTTTAAAGAGAAACATGGAAAAAAACAGGTGACTCAAATGCTACAGGTTTAGTCCACTGGATAATCTTTATTTATAGTTTATTTGACTTTTATCAGTCACTTGTTACATAAAACAGCCAAAATAAAATTTAAACTTTTCTTGCCAAATTAGAGCATTTATTTCAACCAAAGCTTTCAAATAAAAGTTTTCAATGCTTTCTCTCTAAAGGCCTGCCCCTCTCACAAATCTCTCTAATGAAACTGCTCTCACTAAAGTCATCAGCTGCTTTTTCAGTGCATATCTTGATGAACATGTTTTTGTTCTGTTATTACTGCTTACCTCTCTTACCTTCATGAAGACATGTCTTGGACCTCTGTAATTATTCCTTTTCTTATTGGTGGGTTTCTCTTATTTTTTCCATTGTTATTTTCCAGTACTCCCCAAATGTAACCCTTGGCTCACAACTTTAGAATGCTATGTAGTTTTCCTGATCCTAGACAATCCCATGTAATTTTCAGGAATTGCATTATTAGCAATGGTACTGGCCCTACAAGCTACACTTTTAACTTAATTCTTCCAAAACTTCAGATTCATATATCCATATGTAACTTGACAGTCCCCTGAAAATTCTGCCCTTTGATCCAACAGTCCTACTACTGGACATATAACCCAAAGACATGGATTCATTTTATCAATAAGCTATCTGGCCCACAATGTTTATTACTGTTCACAATAAAAAATCTGGAATCAATCAAAGTATCAAAGTATCCAGCCAAAATTTGGAATCAGTCAAAGTATCAAAGTATCCATCATTGAATGAATGGATAAAGAAAACGTGGTGAACACGCACACACTCACAATGGGATATTATTCAGTTAAGAAAAACAGCAACAAAATGGCTAGAACTGGGAGATGTCATATTGAGTAAAACAAGCCAAATGCAGAAAGACACAAACACTGTATGTTCTCCCATATATTTATGAAGTAATTTTTTTACAAAAAGAAAAAAAAACTCTAAATGCCCATGTGTATCAGTTTTGCTGCTAACACAGTGTTTTGTCAAGCAGACTTATAGGAATTATATGCAGCTATTGTTTTAATGATTTTGCGACTGTTTTAAAACATGTCTGAGTGAAGCAGAACATCTTTTCACCTGATGGTGTTTGTATCCCTTCCCTACTTTCTTGCTAGGCTATGATCCTTTTCCTTTTTATGTGTTGAACTCTTTATTTAGTAGAACCATTAAGCCTTTGACTTCAACATAAATTAAAAATGTGTCATCTCACAAAAACAAACTAAATATTAAGTTAAAAATCCCAAATTCAACAGATCCCAAACTAAATTTGTCATATTCTCACCTAATTTGCTTTCTTCCCATTTCTCTTCTTCTGCGCCACTATCACATATTGAGTCTCTGAAGTTAGACATTGGAAACTCATCCACAATCCTTCTGTTTGTTTCACACCACAGATACAACACATATTTGGTCAATTCTACCTCATCTGTATGTCTCAAATCCAACCCTCACCTTCAGTTGGCCCTTAAACCATGTTACAGTCACGTCTCTTGTCTGCACTGTAATCATCGCTTCCCAATTTATCTCCCTGCTTCTGGTTTCATCACCTCTCAAGCTTCCAGAGTGACCCACCTGAAACACAAACCTTTGCCTTCAAGGTATGCCCAGCGCCTCTCAGATAAACAAAGAGCTCCGTTGTTTGGCTATAAGGCATTCACAATGTATCTTCTTCATATTTCTCCAGTGTTACCCGTGTTCTTCCTTCATGTTCCCCTTTGGCTGAATTCCATGTGCATCCTTGAGCTCTGTCTGGTGATTTTCCCCCTGAACCCAACTCAAGCACCCCACCTTCCTTACGTTAACTCTTTGCTATGTTTTCAGTGACTGCTCAATTATATTATCTTTGAAAAATTCCCTTCCTACCCTGATGCCCAGCTTGTAGTAAGAGCCCATCCTTTATGTCCCTAGGAAAGCTCAAGTATATGTCCATGATCACATCCTCCAGACTGAATTATAAATATATATGCATTTCTGTCTTTACCTCCCTACTTTTAACCTCAAGAGAAGTGGCTGCGTAAATCTGTCTTTGCATCCCAAATGCCAACTGAAGTGCCTAAAATACAGTAAATCTCAATACATACTTGCTAAATGAATTAGTTGTTGAGTTTTAAATTACTGTAGTTTTGAATTATATGCATTTAAAAAAGATATTCTCACTTCCTATTTTACTCTTTCTGAATATATTTTTCTCTGATAAATCTTTAGCAGAGAAATTATCTTCTATTATCATCAAAATAAGACAAGAACACTGACTAGGATATCTTTATTAGGTATCTGGCACTGTGTTCAATACTTCACATGCGTGTTCTCTCTAATTTGACAAACACCCCTATAAAATAGGTCTAATTATTATCATTCACTGTATAAAGTGTCAGAGGCTTGGAGAGATTAACTTTCTCAAAGTCATGTAGTTAGAAGGGGTAGAATCCACATGATCCAACTCTACCATCTTCCTTGATCTCATTAAAGAAACACTTAGCAGCTACATGAGAGGCCATAGGAACTCAGAAAAGTTTTCACAAAAAAATCAATTTTTGTATTAAGCCTTAAAGACTGAGTAAAGTTTCTGAGAGAAATATGAACAACACACACACACACACACACACACACCCATAAAGACATCCCAGGCTGGGGGAAAAAAAAAAAACCTGCCTAGGATGAAATTCATAGAAAAGGAAGATAAGGGAGTGATCAAACGAGGATGAAGGACCTTTGGGCTGTGGAGTGCAGAAAGAAACTGACAGGTGGGGACTCGGGATGGGAGTTCATTCAAGTCTCCAAAAGGCCATGGAGGTTGTACAAAAAAGTTTAGATTTCTCTGGAATGGAGAAAAAGTTCAGGTTTTTAATCAAGGATCTAATATCAGAAGCATACCTTGTTTAGCAAAATGAAAGCTTCAATGGAATGAGAGTTTATATGAAAAGGAGCAGTACCTGTACTTATTGTCTCTATTTTCTTATCCTTCCTAATTTTAATTTGTTCCTTGGTAAGTTCTTCGGGGTTGGGTATATAAGCATATGTGTGTGTTTATATATAAAATATACAACATATTATTCATAATACATACTACATGTATAACATATATAACCTCACCATCTCCATGTGAAACATCAATCAGTATGGACATTTTCTTTTCTATTTGTTTTGTTTCTATCATAATACCTCCCGTGATTCTTTGAACAAAATAAGTGCTGGGCTGCTGCTCACTTAGTGACTTAGTATATCCTTTAATATGTAAGTTATCTGGAAGGCATAGGCTTACTATTCTTAACATTTCTTAGGAGGAGATAATTTAGATAAAAATAATGATTGATTTTATGCTGAACCTATAAAACATACTTTAAAATCAAGCACTGGTTTTCCAGGAAAAACACTAACCATAATTTGTAATTAAAACTTTAGACAAAAATAAATGTTAGGCAATGTTGTGTGATAGATGACGTCCCTTGTTCTTTATTTTTATATTCAGCCTCTATGTCATGTGGCCTCTTACACATTTCTATTTTGCTATCTCTTTTAAAAAGGAGTGATATACATGCATGTTTTGTGGTGTGCACGTGCAAATGTGTCACACCATGTAACAATGGCTTTGAAAGTTTTTGCAGAAGATGATGGTGAATATTAAATGTCATAGACTGTGATCTACGAGCTCCTTCTTTGTTTTTAGAAAGAATGGTCTTTAAGCAATGAGAGCTTTTAATGCTGAGTTCTTTTTATAATTCTTGTGATGTCCTTTCTAATGGATACATTTTTCTCTATGTGTATTTTTAGCTGTAGTTATCATGAAAACAGAACAAAATGTCAATCTTTGCCCAGTCCTCGCATCCATCAATTTTCCCATCTTCTACACTAATAAATAGTCATCTCACTTACCTTGTACTGAAAGGCTGTTTTTAGGGATCTTCTTGTAAATTACCGGGTATACTTTCCTTTTATTCCTGAGACCATTTCCTGAACAATGGCTACACAGATATTTGGATTACAGTAGATATTAAGTGTTTGAATAGGTGTTTCTCTATTTAGGATTATGATACTGGGGATGTCAAGATGTCACCAGCAATTTAAAGGCCTTTATCTCATACCTGCCAACCTAATTCCATTTATTCATTAAGAATTTATAGGAAATCTATTATGTGTAAGATTAAGTCATAAGCTCACAGTATTTACAGTGCAATGAGGGAGAAAGCAAGCAAACTGTAACCATAAGAGAGCCAAATTTTGAAAAAATAAACAAAACTAAAAAGGAAAGAAATGGCAGTGTTAATCAGTTTTGGTGCAAATAAAGTGTTTTGTCAAACTTAGGTTTAAATTCTGGCCAAATTGTAAAGAATTATATACTACTATAGTTTTAATGAAATTAAAAGAAAGTGACTAGGGACTACAAAAGTGAAATATAGGTGATGAAGATTTCACCAATCAGTTATGCCCCGTTCTATGGTCACTATGGTCTTGAAGAATAAGAATAAAGTGGCAGAAAGCGTTAAAGCATATTTCACTGAAAGACTAACAAAAACTCATAGACGGGCATGTATCAGACATAGAGAAATTTCTAATGACCTAGACTGAATTCCAGGCACACCCATGCCCTTCTTAGCACTGTGAGAATTACAGCTCAAGAAGAGTTTTTTTTGCAATATCAAAAGGAAAGCCTTACTCAACTATGACGTTGAGTTTACTGCTACGTCTGGGTAGTTTATATGATTTAAGATTAGTTATTCATTACTACTATAGAATGGACATGGTTTGAACGTGTTCTGAAGGCTTCATGTACTGGGGCCAGGTCTCCGGAATGAGAGCATTCAGAGGCTGTGGGGCTTTTAAGAGGCCTGGTCTAGTGGAAGGATGAAGATTGTCACCCTGCTTTCAGTGTGGCTCTTTCTCTTACACACTTTCCTCATTGTAATCCCAACTGCTGTAAGACCTTCGCCAGAGCTAGCACCATGTCTTTGATCTCCCAGAAATACAAGCTAAATAGACACTTTTCTTTATAAAGTTACCCAGTCTCAAATATTTCATTATCGTGACAGTCCCGTACGATTACATAATGGTAAAGTAAGAAGATTGCAAAAGCAAATGTGAAAGCAGCTGCAAATGTTTTGGAACCCCTAGAGGAACTGAGCATAGAGGAAAATTTCAAATCTTCAATGTGGGAAACTGCAAATCTTCAATATGGACAAAATTTCCCTATTCTGGAAATAGACACCTGAAAGGCATTTCATCCATAAGGAGGTCCAGTCAACATCATGTTTCAAAAATTTAAAGAGGAGATAACACTCTGGCTTTGGGGTAATGTTTCAGGCTACCAATTGAAACACTCCGTGATCTGGCTCAGGAAGAACCCCACTGCCTTCAAGGTTATCAATGAGCAGACACTCCTCGTGTAACCTAGAAGCAATCAGAAGTCACGGATGACTCACTTCCAGAACACCTTCCTGAACTGCCATGCCCACAAAGTGGACAAGCACTGGTTGAACAGCGTATCTTTCCAGGTTCTTTTTATTGTTAATCGTAATCCTACCCTTCCTCCCTTTAATGTTGATTTTTTTTTTACATTATCAAAGAAATATTTCTCTCTCCAATACGACCTCTTGCTCCAACAAATGAACTGAGGAGTTGTAGGAGTTGTAGGAGTTTAAGGCCGACTACCTGAGAAATATCTTTGTACAGGACATTGCTGCAACTGAGGAAGACAATGAAAGTTCTGGAAGGATCACAATGATGTAAGGAAAAGGGTGGGAGGTGGTACAGCAAGGATACAGGGTGGAAACTTGCAGCCAGAAAGAATTTATTCAGGAAACATGAAGTCGCAGAGGTGGGTGACCAGCTGCCATCGTGCTGTGAATGAGAATGACATTGAGGAACTCCTAGAGGTGGTTCCTAAGGAATTAGCTAATGAGTTACTGGAACTAGAACATGAACATGTAGTGGAACAAGAGGTAAGAGAAAAGACAACTTCAGAAGAAGAAAAAAAGAACTCACAAGAAAATTCACAGTGCGGAGTTTCACAGAAGCTTCTTCATGCCTCAAAGTTTCTTTAAAAAGTTTGAAACTGAAAGGTTTTCATTAATAGAAACATTCACAGTGCATTATCAGCTTACAAGCAAAAACTATGATTAAAAAAAAAAAACACACAAGAAAGCAACCATAAACATGTTTGCTGTAGAGTGATCTTCCTCAAGAAGAACCCAAGGCAAATCTTTCAATGAAAGCCTTGTTATCGTAGGAGATGACAGCTCTGTTGTCAAAGAGGTGGGAATAGTGACATTGATGATACAGCCCTTTGCGAGCCCAAGCTAATGTGTCTATTTGTGTCTTAAATTTCAACAGGAGTTTAAAAACTTAAAAACAAGTAGAAAAAAAACTTATAAAGACATAAATAAAACACCTTTTCTCATTTGTACAATGTTTTTGATTTCAAATATGATTTCAAAAGAGTTGAAAAAGGTAAAAAATTTAAAGTTTATAAAGTAAAAAATTACATTAAGCTCAGCTAAATTTACTATTCACAGAACATTTTTTATAAATTTAGGGTTAATTGTACAGTGTTCATAAAGTCTATAGGAGCACACAGGAATGTCCCAGGCCTTCACAATCTCTCACCACTCACTCAGTGACACACCCAAAACAACTTCCTGTCCCACGAGCTCCATTCTGATTAAGTGCTCTATACCAGTGTACTAGTTTTTCTTTTATGCCATATTTTTATGTACCTTTACTATGTTTTGACATAGAGATGCCATTGCATTATAATTGCCTATAGCAATCAGTGGAGTTAACATGCTGTATATGTTTACAGTCTAGGAGTAAAAGGCTGCACTATGGAGTCTAGGTATGTGGGCTATGCTGTCTCAGTTTCTGTAAGTTCACTGTACAGTGTTCATACAATGGCAAATATGTAATGATGTACTTCTGAGAATATATTCCTGTCATACGAATATATTCCATACTCTATCTCCAATGATCTTTTAATTTGAATGTGAGAACCTGTCATTTTGAACTTTTAACTAAATATGCCATCCATTTTTTTTTTTCAAAACAATTATTTTTAAATCTTTCCAAATGGTGATGTATGCTGCCAGGGACATTTTTGAGTTAATTTTATTTTTTCTTCAAGTGAATAACTTTAATTCTAATATTTTTCTCCCCTTTTCAGTCTTTTTGATTAGATTTTTATTTATTTTCCTTTCATTTTTTTCTAAATTTTTGAGGCAATGTTTAATACATTTATAGACTATATTATTCAAATATATTTATATTTTTACAATCATGAATACATATGTATTAATTACATATTATTCCTGAGAAACTTAAAGGAAAGAAGGGGGATTGAGGGAGGGAGGGGAGGGAAAAGGAAGTATTGTTATCTGAGAAATATATGTATGAAATAGATGAAATCTGTTCTTTATATTAATAAACATTTAAAAATATATGTAATTATGAATTGACCCCCACTACTTAAACTATATTTTATAGACTCTGATCTGTAACACGGCTATTAACATTGATTTTTTAAAACTTCAACTTTAAATTTTGCACTTACTTCTGATAATTTTTGATAAAATTTAAACTTTCCATGTAGAAGTAATTTTTATTTTTATGGATTCCTGTTTTATTGCATTGAGACAGTGAATGTTTTCTGCATATTCTCAAATTTTAGAATTTTCTTTTCATTTTTTTTAAAAATTTTATTTGAGGTTTACAAATTTCATGTATTTTATATGTACAGATTTAGGAACATAGTGATACTTCCCACCCTACCCTCCCTCCCACCCATGCTTCCACCCTTCTTTCTCCTCCCTCTCCTATTCCTACTCTTAATTTTACAAAGATCTATTTTCTTTTTTTTAACTTTTATTTAATGAATATAAATTTCCAAAGTACAGCTTATGGATTACAATGGCTTCCCCCCCATAACGTCCCTCCCACCCGCAACCCTCCCCTCTCCCACTCCCTCTCCCCTTCCATTCACATCAAGATTCATTTTCGATTCTCTTTAACAAAGATCTATTTTCAGTTAACTTTACTTAGTTAGGGTTAATCTTATGAATATAAAGAGTTCAAAATAGTATGAAGAAAAAAAGTTGTTCTTCAGCAGTAGAGACAAGGGCTATTACAGTCATCAAATCTAAAAATACCAATTTCACTCCAATACACTACATTTTAGGTACTCTCTTAGTTACCACAGATCAGGGAAAACATATGGTATTTATCTTTTTGGGACTGGCTAATTTCATTATGTATAATGGTTTTCACTGCATCCATTTTGTTGCAAAAGATTGGATTTCATTTTTTTAAAATCACTGACAGTAATCTATAGTGTATATATGACATAATTTATTTGTCCAGTCAACAGTTGATGGACATCTAGGGTGAATCCATATCTTAGCTATTATGAATTGAGTTGAAATTAACATGGAAATACAGATAACTCTTTCATATGCTGATTTCTTTTGGCTTGTGTAAATTCAGGAGTTGGATGGCTGGATTATGTAGTAGGTCTGTATTTAGATTCCTGAGGTATCTCCATACTGTCTTCCACAGTGGCTGGACGAGTTTACATTCCAACCAACAATGGATTACGGTACCTTTTTGCCCAAATCCTATCCAGCATTTATTTTTTGTAGATTTCTGTAGAGAGCTGTTCTAACTGGGGTAAGGTGAAACTTCATTGTGGTTTGCTTTGCATTTCTCTGATGGCTAGTGATCCTGAGCATTTTTTTCCATGTGTTCAATGCCCATTTGAATTTCCTCTCTTGAAAAAATGCCTGTGCAAGCGGCCATTTGGGGGTGAACCAATGGAAAAAGGAAGACCTTTTTCTCTGTCTCTCTCACTGTCCACTCTGCCTGTTAAAAAAATAAAAAGAAAAAAGAAAAAAATGCCTGTGCAATCCTTTGCCCATTTCTTAATGGGATTTTTTTGTTGTTGTTAAATTTCTTGATCTCTTTATAGATTCAGGATCTTAACCCTTTATCGGTTGCATAATTTGCACATATTTTCTCCTATTCTGTTTGCTGCCTCTTTGCTTTGCTAAGTGTTTCTTTTGCAGTGCAGAAGCTTCTCAGCTCAATTTAATCTCACTTGTCAAGTTTGGTTTTGATTGCCCATGCTTCTGGGGTCTTTTCCAAGAAGTCTTTGCCTATGCTAATGTCTTGCAGAGTTTCCCTAATGTTTTCTAGTAATTGTAATGGTATTGAGTCATAGATTTAGGTCTTTCATTCATTTTGAGTGGATTTTTGTGTAAGGTGTATGGTAGGAATCTAGTTTCAATCTTTTCTATGTGGAGATCCAGTTTTTCACAGCACCATTTGTTAAGAGACTGTCCTTGACCCAGGGAATGATTTTAGCTCTAATTTGTCAAAGATAAGTTGGTTATAGATGCATGGATTGATTTCTGGAGTTTCTATTTTGTTCTATTCATCTATATTTCTATTTTTGTGCCAGCAACAGGAAATTTTGATTATACCTGCCCTGTAGTATGTCTTGAAATCTGGTATTGAGATACCTCCGGCTTTGTTTCTGTTGTATAAACTTGCCTTAGCTATTTGGGGACTCTGTGTTTCCATATGCATTTTAGCATTTTTTTCTAGATCTGAGAATAATATCCTTAGTATTTTGATTGGGATTGCATTGAATCTGTAAAATGTTTTCAGTAGCATGGACATTTGATATTAATTCTTGCAATCCACAAACCTGGAAGATTTTTCCATTTATTTTTGTATCTACTTCTATTTCTTTCTTTAATGTTTTATAATTTTCATCCCAGCGATCTTTTATTCCTTTGATTGAATTTATTCCAAGGTATTTAATTTTTTTGTAGCTATTGTGAATGTGTTTGCATTTCATGAGTGTCAAATCAAAGTCAGGGACCATTACTGAAAATTTTGAGGGTTTTTGCCATATATTTAGATAAAAATTCAAAATATTGGCTGCTTATAGATGAAACAGCATAGGACAGTTTTTATTATTTACTCAGCAAGAGAAATATGCAGGAAAATAAGAACTTTTTTAGGGAAGAAAAGAAGTCTAGCAAAGAAAGAAGTCTAGAAACTAAGTTGAGTCCATACCAGGCAGAGGGCAGGCTGGGAGCCACGTGGAGCAAGCATGCAGTTAGCACAGGTGACATAGTGCAGTCAGGGAAGCAGAGAGTGAGACCTGTCACTCCACACCTTTTATCTGCTTCCAAAAGGGGAGTGGTTATGTAGTGGTTATATACAGGTGAGGTCAGGTGGGGCATGAGATCACAAAAGGGGGCAGAGTGAAGGTATTATCTCCAGCCCACAAATCTAATCAACCTAAGCCAATCTGACTGCCTATATCAAAATGTGTATATGAAAACATGATGTGTTTACATTTTTAAGGAAATAAGTCTAACATGTATTTCTATATGCACCTTAGAGTAGTGAATTAAAGCATTTGAGAGTATAGGTTACACTAGAACATTTTCTCCAAATTACTCTATAAATATTGCTGCTGTGTAATGACACTTAGTGCTATAAATCATTGGTCTATATTTTAGTTAATATTTTTGTAGCCTGAGTCCTACTTCACCTAATTGTAAAATCTGTTCCCCCTTAGTTTTAAATTTGTTAAATTAGTTTTGTATATTTTTAAACAAAGAGAAATCCAATCTTTTTATATCAATCATGTCTCCATTATCCATTCTTTAACTGGGAGAGTTAAATTGGATATCATTGTTGGGAATTCCCTTTTACTCTCCCAACCTTTTAACTTCACACCCGCCACCAGTTTTGGCAAACCCTGCAGCACAAATCCTCATAGATAAGAAGGTAGATCTCTCAAATTTCTCATTTCTCTCATTGACACCATGATAGTTAAGCTGATATCATTGTCCAAACTTCATGAGGATCTCCACTCTGGTCTCCTTTCTCCCTCTCCTCCCATCCTTCTTGCCAATTTTTTGCCTCATGGTAGTAAGAATTATCTTTTTGTCACTTGAATTAAATTGTCATATATTCCCTACCATACTATAAATAATTTCAACTAAAATCTAAACTCATAAGTTAGTGTATATGGACCTATGTGGTCTTCCCCACAACCAATTCTGCCCTCATCTCATGACACTCTCTCCTAAGTGCTAAATCTTCTGGTTCTTCCAACCCAATACTCTTTATATTCTGGATGTTATCTGTTCTGTTCCTTCTACTTAGAACATCCCTAGCTTCACATTAGTTTCTGTTCATCATCCCAATCTCATCTCCAGTATAACTTTCTCAAGAGACGATTCTTGACCACCCCATCCCCATCTATATTAAATCCTTCCAGATTTTTTTTAATAGAAAACCACTGTTTTCCTTTCTCACATTTACAATTTTTACTTCTACAGTTACATGTGGTCTATTTATCTCTCCTCCACTAAAGTCTTGCTCTGTTAGGGGAAAGACTTTTTTTTTTTTACTTAGCCTCATACATCTAGGATCCAGCATAATTTTAAGCAAGTAGTAGGTCCTCTATAAATACTGTTGTGTTAAAAAGATTTAGTTATATATGAGCAAATGGTCTTTGAGAATCTATTATTTTGCTTTTACTTTTTTTACATTTTAGGTCTAGTTATGCCCTAAGAGATTGTGAGACATTTTCACCATGCACATCCATAAAGGTTAAAACTGTGTCAAAGGTTTACACTACTCTACAAGACCCGGGTGCTTACTGGCAATGCAAACATTGCCTCTGTAGCCTTTGTCCTAAGGGTCTTCAGCCTTTCAACACAGCCACATGCAGACAAGGCTGTTATGAGGACCTCTGCCCTAGGACTGCCAGGTCAGTTAGACCTTAGAGCACAAGACATACTTGGTAAAAATCCATCACTGTCTCCACCAACACTATCAGTAGATTTCATCTTTGACTCAGAATATGCTAACCCAAAAATATAACAAGAAGACTGGACCGGTTTATCTCATGAAATGTAAAACATTAACATGACCAATATCACTGTTATTTTTCCATGAGGTTCTCTTAAAAGAAGACATAGACATTCAAAAATCTAAAACAAAAAACAGCATTTAAAAATTCCCATTCTTTCTATAACAGGAGCCAGAATAGAATAAAAATATAAAAGAAGTTTTAAAAGCAGACTTTCAAATGATATTCAACTTGTCAGGAAAGACAAAATAATCCCTGAGAACTTTCTCAATATGGGAAGTGTGGATATTCTTGGCCTAATTCCTGTCTAGCACTTCTCTGTACTGTTCTCCTCCCCTCCACACCTCCCCCAACCTCTCTGCTAGGGAGTGCTCATTTGCATAACTAATCCCCTCTGCTGGGATGCTGAAGAGTAGAACAGGGCTTGCAGGGAGCCTGGGGATCTTCAAATGCCTTCCTCACCTATATCCCACAATAATAGTGAGACTGCTAAACCTTCTGAAGAGAAGGGAAGTTGTATACTGACAGTCACAATGTCTGTCATCTGTTTTGTTACTCATGGGCACACAGGCCTAAGGACCAAAAGAAATAGAGCACAGCCAGGGGGAAAAACTAGGAAGAGTGAGAGCTGAAGTGAATTAAAATGCACTTGGCAGCTCTTGTTGCTGGTCAAGGCTGACCCAATGTAGCAGACATGACTTAATTCATTAAATTTCAACCACCAGATTCCCTAAATTACCTCAGTTTACCTCAGGGAACTACTGTTAAGTTGCACATAGCTATTTGCTGATTGATGATCTACCAACACACATGTATATGTCTGTAACAACAAAGATTTTTTTCTTTTGTTCTTTGCATAAAGCACAGAGGAATAAGGCAAAGGGTTAATAATTCTGAATAGAGGAATAGAGAAGAATTTGGGAGAGGTGAGGGACAGTTTCGAGCTATTGAATTTTGACCTGAAAGAACCTGCAGCATAATGTCTCAGGCACAGAGGTTGCTGTGTGAAACAGGAATTGGCCTTCCTTAGCTTTGCCATAGGGCAGCTCTGCTAATGTTTCCAATCATCCGTTGTTTACCTGTTAATAATCTTAATAGGAAAAATTGGTTGGTGGTTCCAATCATCTGTCATTTACCTGTTAATAATCTTAATAGGAAAAATTGGTTAAAATATTTGTGAGTTGAAACTTACACAGGCTTTGCTATGTCTTAGCTGATGACTGAGTGGAAGAGTTGACCAGAATCCAGGGCACCGGAGTCCGTGGTGGAAGTCACTGGATCTTCCACTTCTGCAAAGACTCAACCTCCACCCTGCCCTACATCTCTCCTGAACAATATTTGTGCCCATGGATGAGCATCTTTCTATGCATGTGCAGTGTGATTGACAGGTTGTATAAGGCCTCGCCATCCCCCTTCTCCATTCGTACAACCTAATACCTCTGCTATGGAATATAAGCTTCAAAACTGCAGGTGCCCTATCTGATTTGCTCATTGCTGTATTTCTAGTACTCAAACCAATGCCTTTTACATAATTTGCACTTAATAAATATTTGCAACAAATAAATGAATAAACAGGAAGCTGAAGTAAAAGCTGAATGGAATAACCAATTCACCCAAGATTTAGAGTGAACGTCTTCCTGCTCTCCTTAGTAATAATTCTGGGTAAATCAGGATAGGTGATGACACTAATGTCCAACCAGACACAGCTGAAACTCATGTGAAGGTATGAAAATTTAACCACCCAACAAATATTTTTTTAGAAAGCTTTTATTTAATAACTATAAATTTCATAGGTACAGCTTTAGGAATACAGCAGTTCTTTCTCCCGTATGCACTCTCCCACCCCCACTCCCTTCCCACCTCCTACTCCCTCTCCCACCCCATTTTCCATTAAGATTCATTTTGAATTATTTTTATATAAAGAAGACCAACTCTATACTAAGTAAAGATTTCCACAGTTTGCACCCACACAGACACACAAAGTATAAAATACTGTTTGAAGACAAGTTTTACTGTTAATTCTCATAGTACAACTCATTAAGGACAGAGGTCCTACATGGGGATTAAGTGCACAGTGACTCCTGTTGTTGATTTAATAGTCGACACTCTTATTTATGAAGTCAGTGATCACCCAAGGCTCTTGTCATGAGCTGCCAAGGCTATGGAAGCCTTTTGAGTCCACAAACTGTCAGTATTTAGACAGGATCATAAGCAAAGTGGAATTTCTTTCTTTCCTCCCTTCAGAGAAAGTTACTGCCTTCTTTGATGGCCTGATCTTCGCGCTGGGATCTCACTCACAAAGATCCTTCATGTAAGTCATTTTTTGCCACAGTATCTTGGCTTTCCATGCCTGAAACCCTCTCATGGGCTTTTTAGCTAGATCCAAATGCCTTAAGGGCTAATTCTGAATCCATAGTGCTGTTTAGGGCATTTGTCATTCTAATAGTATGCTGTGTGGCCTGCTTCCCATGTTGGATCATTCTCTCCTTTTTAATCCTATCTATTGTGATTACTGGATACTTGGTCTTATTTATGTGATCCCTCTGACACTTATTCCTATCTATGTAATTACACACTTAAAACGATTACTTTAACTAGTGAGATGGCATTAGTACCATCCAGCTTAATGGAATTTGGAGTCCCATGCAAGTTTTTAGCTTTACCCTTAGGAGTAAATCTGTAGGAATGTGTGCCAAACTGTACATCTCCTCCCTCTCTTATTCCCATTCTTATATTTTACTGGGATCAATTTTCAATTGGATTTTTTTTTTTGACAGGCAGAGTTAGAGAGAGAGAGACGGAGAGAAAGGCCTTCCTTCCTTTGGTTCACTCCCCAAATGGCTACTACGGCCGGCGCACTGCGCCGATCTGAAGCCAGGAGCCAGGTGCTTCTCCTGGTCTCCCATGCGGATACAGGGCCCAAGCACTTGGGCCATCCTCCACTGCCTTCCTGGGCCACAGCAGAGAGCTGGACTGGAAGAGGAGCAACTGGAACCAGAATCTGGCACCCCAACTGGGCCTAGAACCTGGGGTGCCGGCGCCGCAGACAGAGGATTAGCCTAGGGAGCCGTGGCACCGGCCTTCAATTGGATTTAAACACCTATGAATAATTCTGTGTTTTGTAAAGAGTTCAACAATGGCATTAATTAGAAAACGAAAATAGTAAAAAAAAAAAAAAAAAGCTGTTTCTGGACAGTCAGGGCAAAGACTGTTCAAGTCATTGTGACTCATAGAGGTCTAAGGCATTTTTCGTTTTTTCCAATTCTCATATTAATGTGATATTAATATAAAGAGAACAGATTCATTGTAGTTCACAGATAAAATTCTTGTGTGTGTATGAATATCTATTTAATTGTATATGTATTTAACTGAAACTGTTATAGTTGACTAATTTGGAGACAGTAAATATGCCATGTATATTAGCCACTTGAAAATGACATTTGACCACCTAAGTAAGCAGTGGTTCAGCTTTAAAAACACTCCATGTCTGAGTCAGTGCTGCAACTCACAGGCCCTCATTGCTGGCCATATCTGCTCCCATTTCTTAAGCAGAAACTTCTAAAGAATACCATGTGCTATGCTGATCAAAAAAGCTCCCATTTCTTTGTTTTTCCTCTTCTCATTTCTAATCTAGCATGATGAAAAGTCAGTGATTTCTTTCTGCCTATATTGAAGTTGACAGAAGTCCTTGATTCTACCAGCATTAATTTGCAACTAAAAGGAAACATTTCTTGGAACCTTTCATTGTTATGGTTTAAATTTTATTTTAAAACATAACTTTCTATAAATTAAAATCAGCATTTTCATAGATACTAGCCAAATCCCTTAATCAAAAATTAACAAAATATGATTAATGAGGAAGTTGAAAGTTTCACTATTTCTTACTTTGCAGTAGAGCTGCTTCACTGTATAATTGCAATATATTGCAAAATTAGGATAGTGTTGTTCTTTCTCTGGCACTGTACAAATAACAAAATCTGTTCTGCATTCCCAGTTACTTCCAATGGAAAGATTATTACATATTTTGACCCCAATCCAGGGATGGGTATAGGCAAATTAGAATATTACATAAGGCTTAAGATAACAATGTTACCCTTGAATTACATTATTTGTATAACTAGTTTTTACCACAGAAAACTTCATGTATTCTGAATACTAGTGCCTAGAGCCTAGAATAAAAATCACAAGGTACTGTGAAAAAGATGTGCATTGTGTCCATCTGTAGTCATTACAAAGTTAGGGGAGATTTTCTTCCACTAGCAGAGTTGAAAGTATTTCTTCCCATCGATATTGCTAAAAGTTGCTATTTCAAGTTCTGACTGCCACTAATTTAAGATAACACTGTGCTGGGTTATGTCGTTCCATACTAGTTCATGGAAGGGTTCCACTTTCATTCCTCAATAGATTTTATGTATTTCTCAAAGGCTTCTTCACTCATTAGTTCATCTACTTCTGAAGGGTTACTCAGTGTCATCTTGATCAGCCAACCATCTTCATAACAAGCTTGGTAGATGAGTCCTGGGTTTTCTGCAAGGACTTCATTGATTTCAGTTACTTCCCCTGATGGAGGAAAAGAGAGTTCACTAGCAACTTTCACACTTTCCAAAGCACCAAGCTCATCTCTTTCAATTTTGTCCCAATTTCAGGCCAATTTGCAATAAACAACATCTCCCAAAGTTTCCTGTGCAAAACTGCTGATTCCCACTGTTCCAGTACCATTTTCTGTTGTTATCCATTCATATTTCTCTGTGAATTTATCCACCGGGAGCAGAGCTGGTCCCTTGTGCAGCGTCCAGATGGCCTCTGTGCACAGATGGCAGGGCAGAGGGGAGCAGGGTGTGGCGGTGCAGAGGCTGCCACCAGGCTGCAGGCCATGGCCCGAAGGCCCCAAGCCACTCACTGCACCATGTTCACAGGCTGCCAAGGGTTGCCTACAATTCTAAGAATATAATGATACTTTCATTCTTTCCTCATTTTTTCTTTTTTTCTTAAAATTTTGAGATGATATTTTTAATTTACATTATATTTGAAGGCTTAATGTTCCACTAAATAAAGAGTTCAATAAGTAAAATGTAACAAGACCATAGTTCAACAGGAATATAGGCAGGGGCTATAAACAATAATAAAATTAAAAGGTATCCATTTCCTTCATATACAGGAAGTTTAAAAATAATTACAGGATATTAAAACTACAGTATTATATAAATTATCTACCACAAATGAGAGACTATTTTTCTCTTTTTTGTCTGCCTTATTTCACCTAGCATGGTGACCTCAAGTTTCATCAGTTTTATTGCAAATGTCATCACTTATGGCAGCTAGATTGTTTGCATACTTAGCTATTGTGAATTGAGCTGCTATAAACATGGGTGTGCAAGTAACTCTTTTAGATGCTGCTTTCATTTCCTTTAGGTATATCCCTAGGAATGTGATAGCTGGGTCATATGGTATACCCATTTTCTAGTATATCTTCCATAATGGTTGCACCAGTTTACATTCTTACCAACACTGCAATAGGGTACCTTTTTCTCCACTTTCTGTTATGTGCCAGACAGTGTTCCCATTACAAGAGCTACAGCAGTGAACAAGACACATAGGCATGTACTCAAATGGAGCTGCCATTCTGGTGTGACCACCATCAAATACACAATCAGATGTACACATAATATAAAATCAAGTAGTGACATGTTATGAAGAAAAATGAAGCCACATAAAGGATAGAGGGAAATGGGTTGGGAGGCATTGTTTTAAACATAATGGTCTGCACAGGTTTGCTTTCAGCAGTGCATAGATTAGACAAAGTGAGGGAGTGAACTTAGAGGATATGTGCAGAAAGAGTGTACGAAGAAGAAACAGCAGGTGCACTATGAAGCAAGGGGATGCTAGGCTTGTTGGAGAAGTCACACTCTATTCTGACTGGAATTACACTCTGGGGTTATAGGTCTGCAGGGAATACCACTTCTATGACAATCTCTCCTGATTTGTTCAGTCTTTATTCATTATCATCTTTCATAAACATCTTGCTCAGCGCTGACTACATGCCATTGGCCATGCCATGTACTGCCTGCAAAGATGCCATTGTGCATCCTTTTCTCTAGGGAATAGGACCACTTTCATTTTTCTCAGGGAGTGGCTGAGGAGTTACTCTGAACACACCAAAGATTTTAACCAACCCCGTAGCCTGACGCACTTCTAAAATTGACATTGCTGGGATCACCTTCTTTTCAGCCCTGCCCATGAAATTTGTCACTACAGCAACTATTTAGAGTGTGAGAACAGAAAGGACTCATGAAACTCCATGGGGGCTGCTCATTTAACTTATAATGAAAGCTAGCAGACAGTTCTCAGGATAAAAAAAGTGTAGGCAACCATCAGAGAGATCAGAGACTTCCAGATGCAATTGTCAGAATCCTCTCTTGACAGCATGAGTTGTCTTCATCTTTGATTTGTTAACCTCATGGCACCTACTAAGATACACTGGTCTCAGAGAAGCAAAACGCAAGTGGATTGAAGGATCTTGTGTATCCTCTGGCCAGGTGGCTAAACCCCAGCTGTATAACCAGTTAAATCGGTTACATATTTTCAGTAGACAATGCAAAGAAAGTAGTGAAAGTGCACTGAGGAATGTTTTGGACCTTCATCAACACATCATGTAGAAATTGCATGCACTATTTTTCATCCTTATCTTGGCTCAAGGTTAGTACCAGTTCCAGGCACACCCACAGGTAAGCATAGGGCAACCCCACACCAGATGCAAGGTAACTCAATCTTCCCTTAGTCACCAGTCCCTTTTCAGAAAGCCTCACACCTGGGCCTGGGTCGCTTCCATGACCTCCTTTCCTATCTGCAATTCTCAGTTGTTCCCTGCATGTGCTGGAATTTTAGTCTCTCTGTGCTTTTGCCACTGTACCTGCTGCTGCCCTCAACATTAAGCTGGAGGGAAAAAAGGGTAATCCAGTCTCCACCTATCTTCTTCTCTTCCTCTTGATCTCAGCTCGGTTATGATCACCTGATCTCTCCCACATGTGTCACTTTCCCCCATCTATCTTACTCTGTCCTTCATAGGTCCACATAGAAATCTAGTAATAGCCCCAATGTTACGTGTTCCAATAAAATCCTTATTCTCTTGAATCTCTTCCCTTTTCCAGATATCCTCATCTTAACATATGGCATTAAAACTCATCCAGACAGACATTCCCCATGATGGAAATGAGGGAGGAATATATGAGGAACTTTGAAAAAGTTCATGGAAAATACAAATTCCAAAAAAAGCTACAAATAGATTTCAAAAATGTTTTGCAAACAAAATAAACTTATCTTTTAATTTTGCTTTTCCATAAACTTTCTGAAGTCCCTTCACATTCTTCATTCTTTTTAAAAAATTATTTATTTGATAGAGCAACAGACAGATGTACAGAGAGGGAGTGAAAGAGAGAGAAAAAGAAAATTTTTATCTACTGATTCACTTCCCAAATGCCCACAATGGCCAGTGGTGGGCCAAGGCCGAACCTACAAGATAAGAACCCAGTTCAGGTCTCTCTCATAGCTGGCAGCAACACAGCTGTTTAGTTCTTGGTTTGGCATTAGCAAGAAGCTGGAGGCTAGTATCAAACCTGAGTACTTTCATATGGGATACAAGCAACTTAACCACTAACTGAATGCCTATCTCTCTTATTCTTGTTTCTTGGCTTCCCCTTGAAATCCATATCTAAAGATCAACAAGTCAGTTAGCTTTACTTTCATAAATATTCCAATTTTGACCCCAACATGCTGCATGTTAGAGATTTATAGGAGAATATGCAAAACAGGGCAAGCAGGAGGGCTGGTACAGCTTAGGTGAGGTTTATCTGACTTTCCTGCAGGGTGAACTTGTAATGCTCAGAGACCAAGAAAAAGAATTTTGTGAGGAGTCAGAAGCACACAGATTCTGAGTATCAGAACAAAGCCTTCTGAAGCCCTACCAATAGGCAAACTCAAAATTAAAGCTGTAAGTGCCTCAGGTAGGAAACCTATGGCATAGTTCCTGGCAGGAAAAGAAACAATAAAACCAGTTTAGGTTAATTTCAACCTGTTTGAGATGGGATTGTGTAGTGCTGGGGTGAGGGCAAACTCAGAAAGATAGAAGATGAACTTATTTTGGTTAAGGTGGATTGTGTACAATCAGAAAAAAAGAATTAGTTCCTTAATGCCAGAGAGGAAAATTAGTGAATTCTACTTAGAATTCAACTCCAAGAACGAACATCTTTTTTTTCAGAAAAGCTTTGTTTAGAACTTTTGAGATTCGTAAAATGTTGGCAGGATTTGGCTTTCTGATCCAAATGCAAACAAAACCAAACAGCTGTAGGAGCCCAAATAGACTTAGTTGCATTAGGGGCCATAATTCAGAACAGATTAACAAATTTTCTCATGAAAATTACAATTCATAGAAGTTTTGCTAAATAGGTATTTAACATCTTTCATCTAAAAAATAAGTTACTTGGAATTGCCAATAGCGATGCTATCTGTAACGGTATATACGAGTTAATTGCCATCACACCTGAAGAAAGTTCACTTCCAAAGGACATAGTAAGTGAGGATGAGGTGCAACACAAATGGGAATGGCAAAGGCAACATCTTGTAATTAATCAAGAAATCAGGTGATGGAAGCCTCTCATTTAAAAAAAAGGAAAGAAAAAACAAACGCTAGCTAATAGCATTTACTGAAGAAGCAGTTCTGGCCGTGACTTCCAGCATTAGAGCAAAACTGCCCTGGATATTTTCATTTGCTTTCCACACAAACATGGCTTTTCAATACAGATATTAGACATTATACAACTTAAAATAAATTACTTTAAAAAAAGTTAACTGTTTCAGCCTTGGAAGTAACTTGATGAAACTGATTTACCAACTGCTCTAGTAATTTAAGATCTTTTTAAAAGAGGATAATGGTCTCACAATGTAACTTGATTACATTTACACTTGAAACATTTGGAGTGGGATAAAATGCTGGCATTTTAATGTGACAGTATTATATAACATGGTAATAAATACTTAGCTATAATAAACTTCTACAGGAGTGGGTAGAATGATGATGAAAGGAGAAAAAACTTCCAAATTTAAAAATCTAAACTGTGATTAGCTATAGATCTATATTTGCATTACTGATTTGTGTGAAATATTGAGAAGCCACTACATCAAAATGTCTAGTATGATGTATCCTCAATTAAACTGAATTTTCAATGCAATTTTATCATATACCCAACCTCTTTTTCTGTTAACCAAAAATACTCTTTTCCCAAGTATTTTAGCTATACTATATAAAAAGCCCAAGTATATCATGACGCTATAACTGAAAATGAAAACAACTGTTTCCCCGGGTCATGACAGCCCAACAGTGCTGAATTAACTCATCTCAGATCAATCTCAGAATATGCTTTTCTGCCCCAAAGCAGAACACTGCAGGCAGAGGATTAGCTTAGAAGAAGCAACAGACAACATAGCGTAATGATTCTTTTCTATATCAGCTTTTCCAACTTTTCTGCATTTCAGCATTGAGTGACTGTTCTATTTTGGAGAAAATTATTTAAACATGCTTCGGTTTAAATAAAAAAAAAACAGAATTATTTAAATTCATAACCAATCTAGCTTTTTTTTTTTCTCTTAAAACTAGTGGAAAGTTCTGTGGTACAAACTCCACAGAGAAATCAAGGGAAAAAAATAATCACTAGCTGTATGTATTATACATTCAGATCCCTTAGTGCGGCAGACACATTTTATCGGTCTTTGAGCCTCTGTGCTCTTAAACGTCTTCCAGAGAACGAACTGTCAACAGTCCTTCATCCCAGACAGGGCCCGCATTGAAGCTTCTGCAGCACAAGGAAGAAGCAAACTTTGCCGAGATGTAATTCAAGACCCCATGAATTTAGACGTGAATTTTTTTGTTGTGAGCTTCTCATTCTACAAAATTAAGTCCGTTGGCAAAAAGGAATTTGGCAGAATTTGATGACTGTCTATACTCATCTCAGCCTCAGGCAATGTAGCTTCAGCAGCAGGAGTATCTGGCTCTGTATTTAACAAGGCAAAAGAGTGACTTGAATTAGTTCTCACATTCCCTGAAAACCCTGAATCATTTCAGCTATATCTTCATATTAATTTAATCAGTAAATGATAGTGACATGTTATTTTATTAACAGTAATATCTTTTTTTAAACTTTTATTTAATGAATATAAATTTCCAAAGTACAGCTTATGGATTACAATGGCTTCCCCCCCATAATGTCCCTTCCAGCCACAACCCTCCCCTTTCCCACTCCCTCTCCCCTTCCATTCACATCAAGATTCATTTTCGATTCTCTTTATATACAGAAGATCAGTTTAGCATACATTGAGTATTATCTTTTTAAAACTGTTTTATTTCTATAAGAAGAACAGATTTCATGTGTTTCATATATTCAATTTTAAGCCTATAATGATACTTACCACACCCCTTCCCCCTCTTTCTTTTTTGTAACTTTTAATTTTTTTTTTTTGACAGGCAGAGTGGACAGTGAGAGAGAGAGAGAGAGAGAGAGAGAAAGGTCTTCCTTTTGCCATTGGTTCACCCTCCAATGGCCGCCGTGGCCGGTGCGCTGCGGCCTGCACCGCGCTGATCCGATGGCAGGAGCCAGGTACTTCTCCTGGTCTCCCATGGGGTGCAGGGCCCAAGCACTTGGGCCATCCTCCACTGCACTCCCTGGCCACAGCAGAGAGCTGGCCTGGAAGAGGGGCAACCGGGACAGAATCCAGCGCCCCGACCGGGACTAGAACCTGGTGTGCCGGCGCTGCTAGGCGGAGGATTAGCCTAGTGAGCGGCGGCGCCAGCTAACTTTTATGCAGATTTAGGAACATAGTGATACTTCCTACCCTATTCTCCCCTCCTGCTCATGCTCCCATCCTTCCTCCCCCTTTCTCTTATTCCCTCTCAATTTTTACAATGATCTACTATCAGTTTACTTTATACTCATAAGATTAACCCTACTAAGTAAAGAATTCAACAAATAATAAGAAAAAGAACACTGTTCCTCAGCAGTAGAAAAAGAGCACTGTAAGCAATCATTGAACCTCAAAATGTCAATTTCATCTTATACATTATGGCCTGGGAAAAGAAACAGAAGGTTGCCCGAATACATCAGCCCCTGCACCCACTTAGAAACCCAGAATGAGTTCCTGACTCGGCTTCAGCCTGCCTCAGATGCGGCCATTGCAACCATTTGGGGAGTGAATCGGCAGATGGAAGATGGATCTCTCTCTCTCTCTGTCTCTTCTCCCTGTGTACTTATGACTTTCAAATAAATAAATAAAATATTTAAAGAAAAATGAATATTGAAAGACCACTGTTCCACAGGAATATAAACAAGGGCTATAAACAATAATCACATCTCAAGATGTCAATTTCACTCATGCATGTTACTTTCTTTGTACTCTGTATGTTAGTTTTAAATCAAAGAAAATACATTTTTTGTCTTTTGGGGGTCTGGCTTATTTACTAAACATAATGATCTCTAGTTGTACCCATTTCATTGTTTTTTATGGCTGAGCAGTATTCCATCATGTATATACACTATATTTTCTTTATCCAGTCATCAAATTGATGCACACATGGGTTCATTCCATATCTTAGCTATTGTGAATTCAGATACTGTAAACATTTGGATACAGCTATCATATACCAATCTTCTTTCCTTTAAGTAAATTCCCTCTATTTTCAGATCTCTGAGGAATCTCAATACTGTCTTCCATAATAGTTAAACTAGTTTACATTCCCACCAAGTAGTAGAGTACTTTTTTCCTCTATATCCTTGAAAACAATTATTTTTTTTTGAATTTTGGATGCTAGCCATTCTAATTATAGTGAAATAAAACCCTTTGTGGTTTTTATTTGTATTTCCCTGATGGCTAGTGATCATGAGCATTCTTTCATGTGTCTGTTGGCCATTTGTATTTCATCCTCTTAAAAGTGCCTGTTCATGTCCTTCACCCATTTTTTTCAGGGGATCGTTTAGTTGTTAAGTTTTCGCATCTCTACTTTTATGCCAATAATAGGCTGTTTTCATTATAGCTGCTTTGAAATCTGGTATTGTGATGACTCCAGCTATTTTGTTTGAGATTTCTTTGGCCATTTGGAGTCTCTTGCTTTTAAGATTTTCTTTATGTATTTGAAGGAGAGAGAGAGAAAATGAGAATGAATGTTTTCTACCCATTGTTCCACTCCTCAAATGACTGTAATGGCCAGGGCTAGGCCAGGACAAAGCCAGGAACAGGATCTTCATACAGGTCTTCCATGTGGGTGCAGGGGCAAAAGGACTTGAGCCATCTTTGGCTGCTTTCCCAGATGCATTATCAGGGAGCTGTGTAGGAAGTAGAGTAGACAGGACTTGAACCAGCACCCATATGGGATGCTAGTATTGGAGGGAGCAGCTCAACATATTAGGCCACAGTGCTGGCCCCCAGAACCTCTTGTGATTCCATATGAATTTTAGGATCATTTTTTCTGGACTTGAGATGAATGCCCTTAGTAGTTTGATTGGGATTGCATTGAATATATAAATTATTTGGGGGGTAGTATGGAGGTTTTGATGATATTAATTCTTCTAATCCAAAACAAGGAAGGTTTGCCCATTTTTTAATGTCTTGTATTTCTTATTTCTTTGTAATTTTCATTGTAGAGATTTGTCACATCCTTGGTGAAAAATATCCAAATGTATTTAAATATTTTTTGTAGCTACTGTGAATGGAACTGAAGTTACAAGTTCATCTCAGCCATGGCATTCTTTGTATATATAAATGCTATTGAATTTTGTGTGTTGATTTTATATCCTGCCACTCTACCCAACTCTTTTATGAGTTCCAACAGTCTTTTAGTTTAACCCTAGGTTCCTACATATGGGATAATGTCATCTGCAAACATGAATAATTTGACTTCATTCTTTCCAATTTGTATCCATCTGATTTCTTCTTTTTCTTGCACAATGACTTTAGCTAAAACTTCAAGAACTATATTGAATATTAATGATGAAAGTGAACATCCTTGTCTGGTTCTGCATCTCACTGGGTACGCTTCCACCTTTTCATCATTCAGCATGATGCTGGCTATGGGTTTGTCAAATAATGCCTTGCTTAAGTTTAGGTATGTTCATTCTACACCCAATCCACTTAGGATTTTTATCATGAAAAGCTGTAATATTTTATAAAATGTTTTATCTATATCTATTGAGATAATCGTATGGATTTTATTCTTCAATTTTTTAATGTGATCCAACACTTTATTTGCATATGTTGAACCATATCTTTATCTAGGGGGATTAATCCCATTTGGTCTGGGTGGGTAATCTTTTTGATTTATTGTTGGATTCTATTAGCTAGTATTTTGAGGATTTTTACATGTATGCTCATCAGGAATATCGGTCTATTGTTTCTTTGTTATATCTTTTTTGGTTTTGGAATTATGGTGATGCCAGCCTCATGGAAGGAGTTTGGGAGGATTTCTTCCCTTTCAATTGTTTTTGAATAACTTGAGAAGAATTGGAATTAGTTCTTCTTTAAAAGTCTGGTAGAATTCAACAGTGAAGCCATCTAGTCCTAGGCTTTTCTTTCTTGGGAGAATCTTTACTACTGAATCAATATCTGTCTTGGTTATTTGTCTATTTAGATTTTCTATGTCTTTGTGCCTAACTTTTGGTAGATTGATTGTGTCCAGAAATCTATCCATTTCTTCCAGATTTTCCATTTTGTTAGTATATTGTTGTCTGTAGTAATTCCTGATAGTTCTTTTTATTTCTGTGGCATCTGTTGTAACGTCTCCTTTTTCATCTGATTTTATTGATTTGGATCCCCCTCATTTTTTTTTTTTCGTTAGTTGGGCCAATGGTGTATCAGTTTTGTGTATTTTCTCAAAATACCATCTTTATTTCACTGATCATTTTGTGTCTTGTTTCAACTTTATTTCTTTAATTTTTAGTGTTTCTTTTCTTCCACTAATTTTGAGTTTAGATTTTCTTACTTTTACAGGTCCTTTTTTTTAAAAAAAAAGGATTTATTTATTTATTTGAAAGGCAGATTTACAGAGGCAGAGAGAGAGAGAGAGGACTTCCATGTGCTTGTCCACTCTCTGAATAGCCTTAATTGCTGGAGCTGGGCCACCCAAAGACAGGAGCCAGGAGCTTCTTCCAGGTCTCCCACATGGATGCAGGGACCCAAGGACTTGGACCATCTTCTACTCCTTTCCAAGGCCATAGCAGAGAGATGGATCAGAAGTGGAGCAGCCAGGACTTGAACTAGAGCCCCTATAGGATGCCAGCACTGCAGACAGCAGCCTTACCCGCTACACCATAGTGCCAGCCTCATTTTATAGGTTCTTGGTATACATTGTTAGGTCATTTGTTTGATGCTTTTACAATTTTTTTTGTGAAAAAGTACACAAAAATAGATTTTATTCAAAACAAGAATTTGAAAAACATCCCAAAACACCAAAAAATTAATAATGTAAGTGGCAATCACAAATCCAATTCTGAGTCACTATAGGAAAACAGTTCACTGCAGGAAGTAAAATATTACATATAAATATTTAATAGAGTAACTGTCTACAACTTGTTGAAATAATAAAAATGGAAACCATTCAAGATGTAGAGATTGTTTGGCCTCTAGGCCATCCTAAACTAATAGTATCTCATTGATATCCTTCCCTAAATGTTGAATACATTTGATGCATAAATTGTTATATTATTTTTTGTAATTCTTATTGAGTTCTCAGTTTCTTAGTATTCTTGAAAAGCAAAAAGCATATTCAATTATTTCTTAACTTCATATCCCCTTTTCCTAATAACTTGATGCCTTCATGGGGCTAGAACAATAGTGATGGCTTCCCATCCTAACAGATTAAAAATTTTGTTGGTATTTACTGATATAAGCACTAATCGCAAAAAAATTTTTTCTTAACATTGATTAATAGAATCTTATCTGAGGACACCAAAAATGTCTTTTTCTTTTTTGCCATAAAAGAACATAATTGTCTTTCCAATACATAACTTCTATATAAATAAATAAATAAGACACCACAGTAAACTACAAGAGAAAATCATGGTATTTAATTTGCAATGCATGGTAGAATGTTAACATAGTTAATCACAAATGAACCTTAGAAATAAAAAAAGAGACTAAGGCTATATGATGATGATCTCAGTTAACATTTATGGAAGAAAAAAGAAAATTATTACACTGCATTTGCAATGATTACAAATATTGATATCTAATATTTGTATAATTTATCCAGTGGCTTTTCAAGATGATGTTGTATGAGAATCCAACAGTTCTCCACTTTAAAGTAGATATTCCTTTGTTTTTGAAAGGTAGAAGGTTTCAGAGCCCATGCCTTTATTTCAGAAATACCTTGCTGTTCAGTGTTCAGAAAAATGTTAGAAGGCTAACAAGTTAGTTTAGAAAACATTAGCACCAATACCAAGCCTTGATATCAGCTATGCAGTAAGGAATTACATGTTCCTCTCAGAGACCCAAAGAAAGAAATGAAAAACTGGCCAATTTGAAAGCATAAGCTATTTTTAGTATCTATAACAAAATGTGAATTTACATTTAAGTCAGAATGTTCATTTGATCTGGAAAAGTAAAACAAGTGGTCCTTATACTATTTTTTTAAAAAGAACAAAATGTGCCCAGTAACAATTTCTAGGAAGAGACACAAAATCACCATTAACCTATTGTTCACATGTTAGAGTGAGAAACTAAAGGTCTTACTAAATAATGTAGATTCTGAACCTGGACAGCCTTTGTGCAGATTTTGAGGGAGAACTGCTTGTATTCACTGTATTTTTAGGGTGATTGTGCTGCAAAATATTGCATGATCTTGGGGACTTGAAAGCATTTACATGCAACCAAATGTTTGCAAGAGAGCCAGAGTGCATGGAGGGAAGACATGGATGAAAGTGTTCATTTCATGTTAGTAAAGGAACTGAAAATGAAAAGGTTTTTTTTTTGTTTGTTTTAATGGAAAGCTTTTGACTTGATTTGAACTGAACTCTCGTGCTAAACATGTAGTTATTTAAGATAAGATGCTCTGATGTTGTATTTGCCTGCTATGCTTTGAAGTATTTGCCCTGATTGAAGTCATAGAGACATATGAATGGAATCTCAGCAAGCTTTCATTCACAGGCCTTACAAACTGGGAATGATACTTTGTCCTTGGAAGCACTTACTGTGGGCTCTTTCCTTGGTATCAAGCTATCTATGCTGGTACCAAAAGGAAGCAATGCGATACTCCCAGCCAGCATGGGATAAAGAATGGCATCCCGACTGGGATTATCTAGAAATCTCATAAACACAGAAATTGGAAATAGCTTCTTATGTTGGGTTTTGCCACCTCTTTTCCTCATGGAAAGGGACAGTCTGCCCCTTCTTTAATATCACCTGCCTGGTAGTTTTATTATGTGTATAACACAGTATGTAACAAGAGGGTTGAATGGGACTTTTCCTGCATTAGCTTCCACTGAGATGGCAATTTGACACTAAAGTGAATGTGGGAGTGATTCCCCCACTATCAGATTACTTGAAGAAATGTCCCCAAGATAGCTCCATGACTCTCGGTTCCTTGGTCTGATTAGGAGTAGGAAAAGGCTTTGGCAAGGACAGGCAGGGCATTGGTGAGATTTATTACGAGACAACCTGTCACAGGTTGTGAGGTAAGCTGCCCCATCTTCAAGTGGGAGTGATGCTTCCTTCTCACTGCAAGTTTAGTGATGGGAGCCATAATGGGCCTCTCAGACAACTTCAACATTGCTCTGGCCTCAAAAATCTAGGGTCTAAAAAGACCTGGAAAGCAGTTCTGGGAGTGTCTGCAGTGCCTGCACACGTTGATCTGAAAGCAAATGACATGTGGTGCTTTCCTAGAACAAGTGAGTCTTGCAGGAGAGAACTCTGTGCAAGGATCTCTTCAGAATCCTGTCAAAAACAGGTTGTAATTTTGAACTGACTGTGCATAGCTGTGGGCAGAGAGATGTCCACTCGAGTCATGGAGTTGGAAGCAGATATGGAAGCATCACATTGATACATGTAGACTGGTCTCCAGCCAGTCCCCCAGCTCTCAAAGGTGGAATCAGGGACTAGAACTATTGAGCACAAAACCACCCAGCCAGGGAGGAACAGTCTTACCTTTCACCACTACTCTCTGTCTGGGTTTAGAACTTGGAGGAGTCCTAAACACCAAGCACAAAGGGCCAGCAGCTTGGGAGGAAACTTTAGGAGGGTGATCCTTTCCTTACCCGCAGACTCTCAATCAGAAGGACCTAACTAGGGAAGGGAGGAGACTTAACACAGGAGACAGACAATCTCAGTGGTTGTACTTTGGGGAAAGATTTCCAGAGAATTCTGATGTTTCCCCCAGATGATATACAATTCATTTATATGTAGCCATGGATTGTAGGTCAATAAAAACATGTCACTATAACAAAATAGGATTGGAGAAAAATATGGCAAACTTCAGGAAATTCATTTTGAGCTAGATGAGCTATGCTATAGATATTGTGCAATATTTCTTCTGTGAGGATTGGTAAGTGATGCAATGGGATTAATAGCTAATGCTCTAAATAGTGGTTTATATGCAAACATTGGGATCAAGCGGTATTTGGCTTGAGGAACAATGAATTGTTGAACCCAGAGAAGTGGCTATTCAGTCAGAAGAATGTGGTTTTCCCCACACACACTGATTATGCCTTGTTTGAGCCACACAAGGTAACAACACGGAGTAGTTCTACTACCTGGGGCACCAAGACCCTCACAAGCCATGAGCAATCTGTTAGCTAAACTGGTGTGTGACTTAAAATCAGCAGACCAAAGTGTAGGATGTCTTCCTTGAGGGCCTGTCATCATTTCTTTTCCACTGAGCACCTGGATAGCCAAGGATGGACAAATTTCTGAGAATTAAAAGAATTCAGTATGTCTCACAATTAACTAGCAGCTACTCTCAGAATTAAGGGTGGTGTGAAAAACGATACAACTAAACAAACTCTGAGACAGAAGGTCCCTAACCTCCTTCAGTACAGCTGAAGAGCAAAGGTTGCATCATTCTGGCATTTTCAATTAGAAACTTAAAAAAATATCCTTTACCATACACAAGAGAGGGTGAGTGAAATGAGATAAACTGTCTCAGCCCAGAGTTCAACATCTGTGAAGATCACAGCTCTTCCACTTCATCTCATCTCTAACTAGTTGCTTAGCCTCTGTGAGCCAGCTTTATTATATTAAAAAAAGGCACGTTTTAAATCACATTGGTATAGCTCAAGCATTGCTGGATAGGCTAAAGAAAATGACTCTAAGGCAAGAGATCTAATTTAAAATCCCCCCCCCCACCATGTAAGCCCATATAAGATAAAATTAGTAAAACTTGCAGACTTCATTTTCCTCCCATATTTTGGCCTGTTACATTTATTAAATTCTTTCAAGGACTTGCTAAGTAAAAGCTCAAGTGTCTAAATAAGGAAAAGGCATCTAATTTGAGCCCTGAGTCCACACAGTAGCCATATGACCTTGGTCAAAATCCCTTACATTCTACTCAACATTGTTGTGACATTGTAAAAGCAAATAATACTAGCTACCTTTCTCACTTTATATTATTTAGATCACATAGGCTAAACTATGTGAAATGACTTTATGAGCTGCAGATCACTACACAAATAATAATCTCTACAGGATGTCTCATCACTAGGCAGCACATGTTAAAACATTTCAGTCTTCACCATCAAAATATGGACCAGTCATCCTAGAGCCTCACCATGGCTTGCATTCAACTCCTCTCTCACTATGATCTGGTCCTTGACCTTCTTGGCATTATCCCTTGCTTCTGAACCCAACTTAATGACAGAGGTGACTTACCTGTGTGAACCTCTGGCAAACATCCTACTTAAGTCATGGTCACCACGGAACCAATCTAGCACCCTGCCCCTTAGAAGATGTGCCCTAGAGGGAAGAAGGGAATATATTACTTTCTCTTACCTCTCTATTTCTATGCCCGTTTCCTGGGGACAGGCAAAATGACTCTTCCTAAGCACAAAGGACAATCCTTTGACTCAGCTGAGGATAAGAGGGACCTGACCTACTCGCCACAGGGTCAGCACTGAGAGGCCTAAGAACGTCCACCTTCATGGAGACCGATGGGGCTGTACCAGCTCCACCTGGAGATGGACTCCCAGAAGCTTTGAGAATCAAGGGACAAAGAAGCTCTTCTCTGCTTTGTTATCAGGGGGGAAAAAAGCAGCCCATTGCCCTGTGACTTCCAGGCCTTTATGCTGATGAATACGTTAGCAAAAATAAGCCTCAAAAGAGCCTGCAGAGACTCAAACCATTTCTCTGATCCAATAAGGAAAGACATTCAGCATCATACTATGAGGTGCACCACACAGGCAAAACACTTAACATCACTCTTGAACCTCTACAGAGTGGGGTTTTTAAATTCCTCACCAGAGATGAAATGAAAGGAAACAAAGCTATTTTGCTGCCTCTGTGTCTCAGGCACTGTGGAGGATGCTCTACAACGTGACCTCACTGAGCATTCTCACCCACTTTGGAAGGCAGCTGTGAACATCCGTCATATGTGGCTGCCTGATGTGTTATGAACCCCTCCTTACATTTTCATAATTTCCCGTGTTGATAATTCTGCTCCCAGTCAGATGCACCTGCATGAGACTTCCTCTTGTATGTGAGCAGTAGCAGTGTGGAGGCTTTTTGGGGTATTTGTGTTGCTGGCATGGGTGGTGATAGAAGAGTCCCGGTTTGCAAGAGGAAATTGCAGCTGTAGGAAGATCAAGCTCTGGAAGATGGGTTCTCGCTGGCAGAGGAGGCAGCAGCAGGAGGGTCCTCATGAACTCACTCCTGCAGCATGGTTTTCATCGTTGTTTTAGAAAACTTAGCTTTGAGTCTGGTTCTCTTGCCTGCTCAACAATTTCTGAGCTACCTAGTGTGCTTCAATAAGCTCCTTTCTGTAAATATCATAAAATTGGCTCACACAGGCCAAGCAACTGTCCAAAATCACACAGCTAGTTAGAAATGAAATGGAAATGGAAAACTTCAATCTCCATAGGATGTTGAGCTGTTTACTGAGGCAGCTGATTTCATTTCAGTCCCCCTCTCTTGTGTACTGTAATATTTAACTTATTGATTCAGCCTTCTTTGTTCCAGGCTAGAACCTACAGATTGTGTGGCCATCAAAATATTATGATCTTTGGGGTAGAGAGGGAGGCTCTGCAGAGATTTTCAGCAACTGCCCATGGCATAAACACTAAGTGGCACAACGTGCTGTCAACTGAAATGATCCTTGGTGACTCAGACGTGTTCTTTCGATGCGAGGTTATGCACTCTGTGACTCTCTGAGTCATTTCAAGGCAGAATGTGTCACTGAATAGAATTCCCAGCTCTTTATCAGACAGAAACACATTTCTGAGGAATTCTGGGTGCCTCAGGGGTGACTGGGCTTGGTTAGTGACTCAGAAGGGAGGCAACAGGGACTTAAGAGAGACATGGTTTTACTGCTTCTGTGTGATTTTCATGAGTGTTTTTGACCCAGACACTGTAATGATGAGGAAGCAAGTGGGTCTCCTGGGGACAAACATGTGCCTTGGGAAATACAAGAAACAGGAATTCAATAGATGAGCAGGCGGGGAAAGACCCAAAGTTAAAAAGTACGTGTTGTGACCAGGCATTTATAAATTGTACAGAGCAGCAGTTTAATCCCAGTCATTTTCCCCCTTGCTATAAATTGTATTTTTTCCATTTTTAAATAATTATTATAAAGGGAATCAATTTCATGTATTTCATACATACAGTTTTAAGAACACAATGATACTTTCCAACCTCCCTTCCTCCCCTGCTCCCAATCTCCATCCTCCTTCCTTTCTTGTTTTTCTTTTAATTCCCAAGAAACAGTGGTTTTTCTACCTACAACTTGTTGAATTCTTTATTTAGAGGACGATTAAGCTTGTGATTATAAAGCAATTTGAAACTATGTCATCATAATCCCAGTCTTATATCTCCCAGCCATCTGCTGGTGTGTTCAGAGAATGAAATTAGCTTAGATGTCCTTCTAAAGGACATCATGGGGAAGCAAATCTGCTGAGAAAAGTCATCACAATTCCAAAAGTAAACATTTTCAAATGATCAGCTTGTCTTTGCTATGATCATCTCCCATTGCACCTGCTATATGAACCCCAAAACACTCTCTTGTGATATTAGCCCTGAAAGCAGTGTCTATTATTGTTCTTCCTCACCTACCTCAGTAGTATTTCTCTGGCACATGATGCCGCCTGCAGCTAGGCATTAACTTGCTTTCCAAGTCTTTTCCTAAATGAATTGAAGAAAAGTCATCAATTGGTAGAAGTTTTAAGACATGAATTCTATGTAAGATAAAAACATAATTCGCACTGACCTCCTGAATCAACAATTTTCAGACTTGTGGTCACAGAATTCTTATTTCAAATGAAGATTTAAGACTCCAGTATATAAACTAAAAATAAGGGCTATTTTATTTGTACAAGGGTAGAAATTTAAAAATTGCCAATTTACTTGTTTCGACATGTCAATAATAATGAAACTATCTTGATAGTCACAAAACTGAAATCAACAGTTTGGTAATTATAGTCTTATTTTAGTGCCCAAAAGCAATGCATCTCTATATACTTATGGTAAAAAAAATTTAAAAAGACATAATTCACACAGAATATACTACAAATGTGGAAATTTTAACATCTTGCCTCAAAACTTCAAGATCTTCTTTAATACTTAAGATTATAGAACTTAAATAAGAGTATTACGAGATTATGTTCCAAGGTTGAACATTATGAACAAAGAAGCCAGACAAAAAGCACGAAGTATGTACACGTTCCAAAAATATCAATAAAATAATATCATAATGATGCAACCTACTACATATTCACCTGTTATTACACAATTGAAGATGACCCAGTGGCAAGGGCACAGACTGAGAAGACATGTCTAAGCATTTCAAATGATTGTTTATTGAAATTTCTGTTTAATTATATGCATGTACTCCCCTGTATATAAATCCATAAACAGAATCAAGTTTACATGAAGGTATTACCATTTCCCCAACCTAATACTTTCACAGAATGCTCACATACATGTGGTGTCTCACTCATGGATGCCATAGCAAATCATCAGAAACTTGGTGACTCAAACATTTTCCTCTCACAGCCCTGGAATTTGGGAAATCCAAAATCAGGGTGCCAGCAGAGTCAGCACCTTGGAGGGCTCAGTTTTCTGTTTTGCGGAGCCATCTTTTCATTATAAGGGCACTAATCCTATTCATGAGAGCTTTGCCCTCTTGACCTAATTCCCTCCCAAAGGCCTATCTTCTAAGATCATCACATTAGGGGTTATGATTTCAACTTATGGGCTTTGTGGGGAAATATATACTCAGTCAGTAACATGTAGGAATCACATAAGCTTTGTTATGAAACTTAAGCATATGCACACGTGTGAATGCACACACCCACACAAGTTTACTAAAGCTACATGGTAACAAATTTGAGATTCTCCTCATGATAAAAATATAGTATGTCATATATCTGAATGGTTCCTTGTTTTCATATTGTGGTTTTAAAATTACTAAATTTAGTCCAATGGTAGGTAAACTGCCAAAACTTTGAAAAACTTAGTTTATTTGAACTCTAAAAACCTCTGTAGTAAACCAAAATCAACAGATTGAAATAACAAAATTAAAGAAGAGGCAAACTCTTCATCCTCCTCATCATGACCTTCACACAGCAGAACCAAATCCTCCAGGTACATGCTAACATGGACTGGCTTAATGTGTCAGTGGTTCCTCAAGACCTGCTGTGTGAGATCAGCCATGGAAGATCCCACTAGGACCTGCCTTTCAAGCTACACAAGTTGCTAGTGTTCATGTAATCATGCTTAAAACATAGGCGTACATATGAAGAAATTCTTATCCACAAAACAAGATAAAACCATTTTGATCCCAGAATCTCGGCCTCACTCAATACGTAGTTTAGTCTCTGCTTCTACAGAAATCTGAGAAGGGGTCATATATTTTGAGGACTCTCCTGTGCGTAGAATATATTCATGCTGGGCATAGGACACATGTATTCACAGAGCAACTTATGTGTTATAGTTATCTTTAGGAGAGGTGTATATTTTCCTAATAAGCCCTTTTTTCTTTGAAACAAGATACAAGCCATCAGTTGACTGAGAAGTACATGTATATAAAAGAATTGAAATCATCAGGAGACCTATTTATCATAATGATGGCCTGCCACCAATGAATGTATGAAACTGAGCAGAGGTGAGGACTCAGGGAAGAATATATAACCCATTAAGTATGTTTGCCTCCCAGCAACCAAGGCATTATTTTGTCAGTAGCAGAAAATCTTTTTGGCGGAAGGCCCATAAATCACTTAAATGCCCTATCCATGTTAAGTATATGAATAGCATTGACTTTTGGCAGCATAGACACATATTTTGACATTGGGGGTTAGGATTTCAGTATACGAATTTTGGGGGAGGCTACAATGTTCAGTTCATAAAATGTATAAGCTTTTTGCCACTTTCTGTCTCTTTGCCTTTCCAAGAAATACAAGTAAGAATACTATAAAATAAGTATTTATGGTTGTACAATTCAATCACTGAATGTTAAAACTATCAGTGAAAAGAGTAATTGTGATATATCTAGGAAGTTAAGAGAAGAAATTTACATATCATGGATGCAATAATGGTGAAGTTCCTGTAAATTAGAACTGCAATTCTTCTTTCATTAACATATCTTTAACCTTAACACAGAATGAACCCCTCTCCAATTCAACAAAACATTGTTTTAGCCTAGAAAGAACCAAATAAATAATTTAATTCACTATTCTATTCTCATTTTGGAAATAAGTAAAGTGAGACTTGGAATACAGAAGTCATAGGAGTAGTTGGTAATTGTACAGGGACTGACTCATATGTTGGTCTTCTGATCCTTAGCCTTCTGCACATTTTTTTAAAACCCATCACTGGGTAGAGAAGGGACATGGTTATCCAGCTGCTATAATAATCTACATTTGGGTTCTCTCTGACCTGGTCCTGTGTGACACTCGGCTCATACAGGATTTCCATTTTCATGTATTAGTTGGCCTCTCCAGGCACGGAATAGGAAAGCACAATTTCCAGGTCAGCCATGATTCTAGCATTAATAGAACTCCTGAGACAGGTCACACCTCTCCACAGCGTGTCATGCAGATAAGCCCACCAAATGTGCCCAACACTCTAACATTACATCATTTAGAACATTTTGAACATTTATTTGCACTGGGAAGACTATCAGTAAAGCCAAAGATTGGAGTGAACCAAAGTCAGCTCAAATTTTCCCCTTTCCTTTGACTTCTCTGTTCTATACATTATAAACGATTAAAGGATGGTTCCATACTCTAGGCTGCTTATGAAAAATACAAGCTGTTTGCCAAGATACTGAAATTACCTAGATTCATCTCATTGAACCCCCAGGTTATCCAGGCATGTATTTAAATGAAAGACTGGATAGTTTCTTAGTAACTTGTACTTTCATTGCTAGAGCGGAGTAAAGTAAAATGGTAAGACTTAGGAAAATCCTGTCCAAAGGTGAAATTTTAACATAGTTTGAAGGAACATTTTCTAAAAGAACAATATTAATATCCCAATTACTGGAAAAAGAGGAGACTTTGAACAGTGACTGTAGTTTTCAGATGATAGGTAAGGGCCTGAGATGGTTCATTATCATCCTGGAGGAGTCATTAAAAGGCTACACCAAACTGCATATTTTTCTATATAGTGAGACCTGAAAAGTTATTTTCCTTATTACTGTCATTGTTATAATTACTGCTAAAATTATAAGACAGCATTACACAACAAGAATGAATGAGTTCCATCCCTTCCAAATGTGGTCTTGTACTGTCAAGGAGGCATTCTAGAATAATATCAGGTCATTGGAGCAAATTTGTAGTATACCCAAAACTCTGAGTTATGGAAAAGTTATCTTCAACCCCCTAGAGATGCAAATTTTCTTATTACGTCCATATTAAAACATAAGTGTACGAGTTTAATAGAAACCTGAAAGGAAGGAATGGATGGGTTTGACATCCAGATATTGCCTTTGAGACACAGTGAGGTAGATCAACTTATTCAAGTTTTAAATTTTTGAAAATCTAGTGAAGATGGTTTTTAAGTGTAGAGGGATAAAATAAAGGAATAATTACTGGGAGGAGTCAGATGGGTCAATAGGCAGTCAGGGTGGCCCCAGTGGAATCTGGGGTGTAGAATGCTTGCTTTCAACATAAAAGGTTATCTAAAGGTCCTCCCCTACTTCCTTAGAAACCTTCACATTTACCATGATTATAGCAGGGGAGTGGTGACTGCATCTTCCTGAGCTCACCGTCTATTGTGAAAACAAGTGAGCTATCCCACCCTTCTGGATACTTTTTTTTGTTTTATCATGAGCAAGCCAGACAGGATAAATGATTATAAATCAGGTCTTTTGATGGGTTTTGTTCCTGCCTGGTAACTTCCAATCTGATTATTTTTTTTCCTTTGAAATTGTACTTAAAAACCTCAATGCCACAAGGTCTGCAGGCACCTCCCCCACCCCACCCCTTGCCTCTCTGGCTGTAGATCTCTGACACTACTAAATGTTGCTTTTATACCTTAAAGAGAGAGAGAGAAGAAAGAACAACTGGGAGATAAATAAGGCAAGTAGAAGAAATACCAAAATAGATCAAGAGTCAGAGGCTCAAGCCTCACTTAAATATGTGACTCCTGTTTTTTTAATCATGTTTATTGAAGAACTTATATCTATAGTAAAACTCACCCCTTTTAGTGTGACAATGCATATGAGTGCCCAACTGTAGAGTCAAAATAAAAATGGAGTAAGTGTGACTAACAGCTAATTGCAGATCTCTTATTTCTGTACGTTAACTCTGATAGCTCAAGGCTCAGGGTGTATCTTGTGAAACTATTAGGGCCCAAATTCCTAAGTTGAAAGAAATGTGTCCTGCACAGTCATCTTAACAGCCATATCTTGGGTTTGTGACTGGATTGTTCCTGGGTTTGTTATTGTTAACTGTTATCTTACAACCATGTTATATTTTTTATTGCCCACTGCATACCAACGGTTCAAAATTGTGAGCCCTAGTGGACAGAATACTATAAAAAGCTGTGTAACTCACTGTTGGGGGTCACACTCTGGTAAGAAATGTTGGTCCCTCCAGGTTGCCTTGCCTCTCATTTTCAGTAAGATTCATGTGTGACTGTCACTGGTTTTTGTAATATTCTATTTTAGCTGACAAGTAGACACTACAATCAAGATAAGAAACATATTCATTACCAAAAAAAGTTCTCACATGTCCTTTATAACCAGGCCCTTCCCTTTAATAAATGTTCACAAATTTTAGTTCCTTTTGATCTAGTCTCCCTTTCAGTTTAGTTGAGCTAATATCAGTTGATTTACTCTACTTCATTTTACTGACCCTCCGTACCTCCACAAAGACTATGGAATAAGAGACTATGGTTTCTGGTGATACAGTTTTGATCCCCACATTTATGATTTCTTTTGATGAAATCAAATATGTTATTTTTTCTTCTGTAATTTTTATTTTTTAGATCATCTATTGAAACTATTTTCTAACCCAAGATTCCAATGATTTTTAAGTTTTACATTGCCTTTGTAAAGGGTTATAGAGTTGTGGGCTGATTTTTTTTCTTTTTTTGCACATGGATATACAATTATGCATGCCCTATTTTTTAAAAGATTATGCTAACATGTTGGCATTTGAAGCTGGCTGTTAGCTTGGCCTTCAGCTGGTGTCGTCTTCAACACTAGCTCCATTTGATCTGGGCTTCGGCACAGCATGCTCATGTCAGTGTTGTTACATTTCTTACATGGCTGCACAGACTTTCAAAAGCAAGTGCTCCAGCTAACAATACAGAGGTTGCACCACCACGGAGGACTTAGTCACAGCAGTATTTCTGCTGCACTCTCTATTGGCTCATGTGATTACAAGCCTTCGCAGATTCAGGAGCAGTGTACTGGAGGATTGAGAAGCCCACACTGAAGAAAAGCATGCAAAATATTAGTGTTACCAATACTTTCCTCAGAAAATACATCCTTCCACACTGAGCCCTCTTTATTTTACTATGCTTGATCCAAGGATTAATTGTGAATTGTACTCTTTCCAAAAAGCCAGAAAGAAGTTTTTGGATTCCTGGACAACATGAACTTCCATGAGGCGAGATTGGCCTTCAGGAAAAAAAAAAAAGATGGATTTATGTGAATGAATCCAACAGAGGAACAACATATCCCAGTGAAGATATGTTCATTTTGTCCTTAGGTTGCATAGAAGTGATCATAGAATTTCTTACCTCCTCACATAGTAGAGAGTGAAGACTGATAGGGGAATAAGAAACATATAACTTATTGACACCACCTTCATGGCTGAAAAAATAAGTTTGGAGTTTGACCCCAAGAGGCTCTCTCTTGTTCTTTGTCTTCCCATTGATATGCAGTCTGACCAGAGGACTACGGGTCAGTATCAGACATCCCCTCACTGATCAGGATGGCAGACAATATAATGAAACTTGCCAAATGTACAAAGAGCTGGACCTCCAGACACAACCTCAAGATAGTTGTTTTCTTCCACATGTGGCAGGTATTTTTTTTTTTGCCAAAAAAATTAATTAATTAGATGTTCATAGAGATGCTATCAAAGTTTACCAAGAGAAAAAATATAAAATTATCAGTGGGACCACCCATAAAAATAATTGAGTGGAACATATAAAATATCCCTTCTATCGTTTAATCTTGTAGACACACATATTGTTCAGCTATCTGATGAGATTTTGTCTATTCAAGACTTGATTCCTAAGCCCAATGACTATTTCAATTTTTGGCTCATTATGGAATGTGGGTTGTCATTGTTAAGTGTAATGTACAAGTTCCAGATTCTTAGGGAATTATTTTCTTACCTTCTTATTCCAATTCACATAGAATACATATGTGACACAGCTGAATAATCTGGATCTTCGCTACACAAGCAGCCTGGAGTTGGATTAGGGTCTTGGGCAGATTAGAGCTCTAAGGGAACCACGTGTGATTTTACATTGGGTTTCTGGAGAGGACTATGCTTTAGAATTGTGGAAATTTTCTTCAGAAGGAAAGAATTATGTGTGATTTTACTTCCCAGATGATACACTCCCTGAGTAGGGGGGTAATTACAGCTGGTGACTCGAGGTGGTGAAGGAGATGAGATGAAAAGATAGGATTCCCTGGATAACTGGTGGTTAGTCCCAGAAGAGCTCAGACTCTGCATGTCTCAAGTGAAAGGCATGGCACAAGGAACAAGAGTGAAGCCCTCTTGGATGGAAACAGACACACATTCTAATCTGAAAGGGAATGCAAACTTCCCTGCAGTACATACAATCTGTGACACAAGTTGAAGTGAGTCTATTTAAAAAGACCAAAACACTGCAGTGGATTAGATGTGTCTTTACCTTGTATATCACCAAGACATATGTCTTTCCCTCAAAAATGCAAGAGAGCAGAGAAGGGTGGAGAGAGAAAAGAAATAAACACAGAAAGAATGGGAAGAAATAAATGAAAAAGAAAAAAAAGAAGGGGAAAGAACAAATGAAACATCTTAATAGGTTTTTCCCAGTCAGAGAGCAGTCAGAGAATAATGGACGAGGCAGGTAGACCCTGAAGCCTTGTTTCAGTTGGAAGAAGGTACAGGAGCTGGCTAGTCTTTTTGACAAACTCCAAAGCTGCTCTGAGCTGAGAAGTCAAGGCCGGATTGACAGTCAATATAAATTCATTGCAGACCACTAAACCCAATAAAACAGCCACACTCATCATCATCCAAGTGTACAGAATCCAGGCAGTTCTTTCTGCCAATAAATGACATGAGAAAAAGAGTTTTAAGAAATCTATGAACCAAATAAATGTTTTTGACTTGCTTGAATCCTGACCCAAATGAAACAATCATACAGAGATATTTTCACACAATCATTGGAAAAGTAAGCAAAGTCTGGATATTAGATAATATTAAAGAAATAATGTTAATGGTTTTAGAGTGATATTACTTTGTCATTTTCTATTAGAATTATATATCTGACATATAGGTGAAATTCAATTATACATGAGATTTTATACCTTCATCTATAGGAAAATGTAAGGTGAAAGTGAGACCAGATTGGCCAAATATTTATACCTATTGAAGTTCAGCACTGAGTAAGCAGAGGTGATAATAGTAATCTCTTTGTGCTTTGTGTTTGAAATTTGTCCAGGTGTTTTAAAGCATTGCTTTAATTATTATACACAATGATAGCTATAACTAAATATAATGGTTATAGGCAACTCCAAGAGGCTAAATAAGGTAAAGACATGCCACTTTTGGCCAGGGGAAGATATCAGTAGTGAAGCAGAGGAAGTGCATTTCCAGGGGAGAGTTGGAGAGAAGTTTGCAGTAGAAAAAGGGATGCCATGGAGCAGCGTGGAAGATGAGGATACACAGTGATGAGGAGTGAGGACACCACACACAACCCCTGCAGCCAGGGGCAAGGGGACACACCACCATCTGATGTTGAGGTGAGGGCATACTGTGGCAGCCCATGCCACAGGTGAGATTGCCTGAGGGAGATCTTTGTGGACCACACTGTCTTTGAGTTTTGCCCGGAGTCCTAGTGGTGGACAGGGTACTTGTCTAATCCAGCAAGTTCTTTGTCCCATCTTCTCCCCACAAGGGTGACCAGTAACAGGTGGGCAAATGTAAAATCATCAAGAATGACTTCAAAGAGGTATGTGCCAGTGAATTTGAAAATCTAACAGAAATGGATAGATTCCTAGACATATACAATTTCCCAAAATTGGGGCACAAAGACATTGAAGCCTAAACAGACCACTAATCAAGATGGATATTGAATCAGTAATTAGAACCCTCTGAACAAAAAAGCCCTGGTCTAGATGACTTCATTGCCAAATTCTGAGAGATTTCTAAAGAACTAATTCCAATTCTTCTCAAACTATTCAAAGCAGTTGAATTGGAGGGAATCATCACAAACTCCTTCTATGAGGCCAGCATCACCTTAATTCCAAAACCAGAAAAATGTACAGTGCTGGGGACACTCTCCCCCTCCCTAATAGCTCTAGGCGTGGAAGGTGCCTGCATAGCCTCTTGCCCTGAGGGCTGAAACATTCTGCGATAACTAAAGAACATCCTGTGGTTAAGATAACATGTGCCTGCTTGGGATAACTATGTCCTGCCACCTGACCTTCAACCCTGAACAGATCCTGAAACAGCTCCTCTTTCCCACCCCCTACTGCTTCCCCTAAGAAGTATATAAACCCCTGTGTACAAAATAAACTTTGCAGCTTGATCAGAACTCTTGTCTTGCTGCCTTCCTTGTATCTCCTGTCCCTTCATTCCTCCTTCTAGGTGCTTGGCCCTAGTTGATGTTCTGTGGGACAGGACAGTATAGCAAATAAAGAGAACAGTATCACTGATGGAAATAGATTCAAAAATTCTCAACAAAATACTAGCTAATTGAATTCAATAACACATAAGAAAAGATAATTTGCTCTAACCAAATAGGATGTATCCCTGGTATGGAGGCATGGTTCAAAATATGCGAATCAATAAATGATACAACACCTTAATAAATTTCAGAATAAAAACCATATGATTCTATCAATAAATGCAGGGATACAACATCTTTTCATGATAAAACCCTTAAGGAAACTGGATATAGAAGGAACATTTCTAGCCGGCACCGCAGCTCACTTGGCTAATCCTCCACCTGCAGCGCCGGCACCCCAGGTCTCGTCCCGGTTGGGGCACCGGATTCTGTCCTGATTGCTCCTCTTCCAGTCCAGCTCTCTGCTGTGGCCCAGGAAGGCAGTGGAGGATGACCCAAGTGCTTGGGCCCTGCACCCACATGGGAGACCAGGAGGAAGCACCTGGCTCCTGGCTTCGGATCGGTGCAGCTCCAGCCATTTGAACCAATGGAAGGAAGACCTTTCTCTCTGCCTCTTTTTCTCTCATTGTCTAACTCTGCCTGTCCAAAAAAAAAAAAAAAAGAAGGAACATTCCTAAACATAATTATGGTAATATACAACAAAGTCAAGGCCAGCATTATATTGAACAGGGAAAAATTGGAAACATTTCCACTAATATCCATAACCAGACAAGGATGCCCACTGTCACCACTGTTATTCAATATGGTTCCAGAAGTTTTAGCCAGAGCCTCTAGGCAAGAAAAGAAATCAAAGTGAAATAAATTGGAAAGGAGAAAGTCTAATTATTTTGTTTGCAGATGACATGATTCTATAAATAGGAGAACGATTATGGGAACTCATTAGAGTTTGGTAAAGATGTAGGATATAAAATTAATATGCAAAAATTATAGCCTTTGTATATATAGATAGTACCTCGGCTTAGAAAGAACTTGTAATATCAGTCACATTCACAATAGTTACAACAAAATTTAAATACCTTGTAATAAATTTAATCAAGGAGGTAAAAGATCTCTATGACAAAAATTATAAAACATTAAAGAAAGAAATAGAAGACTCAAAAAATGGAAAAATCTTCCATACTCGTGGATTAGAAGAATTAACATCATCAAAATGTCCACACTACTAAATACAAATGCGACCTCGATCAAAATACCAACATTCTTCTCAGATCCAGAAAAAACGGTGTTAAAATTCAAATGGAAACACAAGAGATCCCAAATAGCTAAATCTATAATAAACAGCAAAAAACAAAGCTGGAGACATCACCATAGCAGATTTCAAGATATATTATAGGGTAGTTATAATCAAGATGGCTTGGTATTCAAAAATAGACATATAGACCAATAAAACAGAATAGCATCCCCAAAAATCAATGCATGTATCTACAACCAACTAACCTTTGATAAAAGTGCTAAAATAAATCCCTTGAGAAAAGAAAGTCTCGTCAACAAATGGTGCTGGGAAAATTGGATTCATGTGTAGAAGTATGAAACAAGAACCCTTCTTTATACTTTATACAAACATTCACTGAAAATGGATCAAGGACATGATACCATCAAATTACTGGATGAGAACTTCAGGAAAACTCTGTAAGACATTTGCATAGGTGAAGATTTCTTGGAATAGAACACAGAAGCATATGCAATCAAATCAAGAATCCAAGAATAAAAAAAAATAAGGAAACATCACACAGATTCAGTGTCAGACACAAGCTACCTAAAGAGCTGATATATGAATATTTCAGGCATGTTTGATTGTACCAAAATGGATGTAACTGGAAATCTTTATACTTGGTGAGATAAGCCAGTCCCTAAAAGACAAATACCATATTTCCCCCCTATCTGTGGGAACTAACAGAGTTTACAGTATGTAAAGTATATTTATTTGCATTTCACTCTGCATAAAATTATTTCTGTGCATAAACTGTTGAGGGGAAATTGCTTAAAGTCTAAATAAACTTAATTATTTTCTAGTAACCACACAGTAAATATTTAGATGCTCTAATTAATTATAAGAAATTATGAATGACTAATTAACCAAAGAAAAACTATATATCAGTGAAATGGTCATTTCTTCATTCAATTATTATTTATATTTGTTGTCTTTATTGCCATTAAATGAGAGTCTTTTTGTTTTTTACTTGTTCTTATTTGGTGAAGTGTTAAGCCTTTTTACTTTAATGTAAATTAACAATTTGTTAACAAAAAAGAACGGTATAAGGAAGGGGTTGGGAGACAGGGAAGGAAGTGCAAGGGAAGGGAGTATTATTATGTTCTTAGATTTGTAGCTACAAATCATATTGAACCTGTTAAAATTAAAATATGAAAAAGTATATAATGTTTACAGGCATAGCAGAGGGAAAAAAAAAGCCTAGTAAAGCAAATATCTCTGTATCTTTACATCCTTACTTTTTCCCAAGGTATTAAGAGTTGAGGCTTGTCGTCCTCTCAATGAGCTGGATGTTACCTTTTACTACAGGACCTGTTAGTTTTAGGTTGTGCTTCATATATTTACTTACATGGGAGGCAAAGGCAGAATAGAATTTGAGACAGGTAGCCTTACCTCCTTGCCCTACTATTGATAATACTTTTCTGAGTTTTCTTCCTTTTCCTTTTGTGTGTATGTGAGAACCACACCAAACAATAAAATTGTATGGCAATGTCAAATATATTTGTTTTTCTATATTCTTCTTTATATTTCCCATACCATTTTTCATGATGTAAATAAAATATTTTTCAAAATCTTTCCCTCTCTTGAGGTGAATGCCTAATAAAAAAGCTGAAAGGAAATAAGCCAGTTACAGAAAAACAAATAATCTCCTCCCTCATGTGAATGCTAGCAAAACCTAATCTGAACATAGAATAGTAAATGCTGGAGCATGGGAGTGCTGGAGAATAGAGAGGAATTCTACAGCTCTGTGTGATGACAACAGTTCACAATACTATTACAAATTTTCTGAGCAAATAGGAAAGAGGGCTCTAGGATGCCACTCATAAAATAGTGACAAGGAGGGGAATTGTTAATTACCCTGATTTGATCAGTATACTTTGCATATGTGAATTGAAATATCACACTGTATTCCATAAATTTGAACCATTGTTAATCCTTTGTTACTAGTGAGTTCTCTAGTTTTCCTTAGCATTGAAACTGATGCACAGTGTATCCATTACTCCTGCCACTCAGGAAAGTCCAATCTTATCTATGAAAACAAAATACAGCCGCGGGTGCCGCGGAAGCCGCAGGGTCTGCGCCAGTGCAGGAAGGGGAGTGCATGTCACACAGACAACAGCGGGGAGAGTTGGGACGTCCAGGGCTCTGAGTCCACACATCGGCGCTGGAAGGGGAGGTGAGCTCAATAACCCGAGATATTGGCAGGGAAACGGGGGTCAGAATCTGGAGGGGGGCCAGAAAGTGCAGCAAACTCACTACCGGAAAAAAGGAAAAAAAAAAAAAAAAGCTTGGGGGTTTCTCTTTCCCCTAACCTTGCAAAGGTTGCAAGGCTGCAAGGCTTGAAGAATTCGCAAGAGACAAAGAGCAGGCCACCTCTCTGGATTTACATATCAACAGGGGAGAGCTAAGGAACTGAGTCACTACAATTCAGTAGCCTAGGCAACCCAGTGGGAGTCCAGAGGAGCCTACACAGACTCTTTAGGTAGAAGCCAGAGACTGGAAGCTAAATACCATCAATTCTGCACAGCCGTGCCGTGTGGTATTACTTACCCCCTGAATAAATAAAATAAAATAAAATAAATAAATAAATAGAGAGAGATTTACCACGCATAACCTGAGGGCGTCACCTTTGCACACCCTTAACCAGGAAGAACCAAGCAGAGCTCTCAGGCCGCACCCATCTCAAGCCTCCAAGGCTCCTCCAACAGCAGGCAGTTCACTTAACACGGACATAGTATAAAACAAAAAAAAATTAAAAAAAAAAAAAACGCACAGTGACGAAAGAAGAATTAACAATAGTCACATTAAACATTAATGGTCTGAATTCTTCAGTTAAAAGACACCGCTTGGCTGATTGGCTCAAAGAACACAACCCAACTATTTGTTGCCTACAAGAAACACATCTCTCTAACAAAGAGGCATGCAGACTGAAAGTGAAAGGTTGGAAAAAGATATTCCATGCCAACAGAAACCAAAAAAAGCAGGTGTAGCCATACTAATATCAGACAAAATAAACTTTAATACAAAAACTGTTAAGAGAGACAAAGAAGGACACTATATAATGATTAAGGGTTCAATTCAACAGGAAGATGTAACTATTATAAATGTATATGCACCTAATTACAGGGCACCGGTCTATTTAAAAGATATGTTAAGGGACTTAAAGGGAGATTTAGATTCCAATACAATAGTACTGGGGGACTTCAATACTCCACTCTCAGAAATAGACAGATCATCCGGACAGAAGATCAACAAGGAAACAGCAGATTTAATTGACACTATTGCCCAAATGGATCTAACATATCTACAGAACTTTCAACCCTACATCTACAGACTTCACATTCTTCTCAGCAGTGCATGGAACCTTCTATAGGATTGATCACATACTAGGCCATAAAGCAAGTCTCAGCAAATTTAAAAGAATTAGAATCATACCATGCAGCTTCTCAGACCATAAAGGAATGAAGTTGGAAATTAGCAACTCAGGAAACCCCAGAAAGTATGCAAACACATGGAGACTGAACAACATGCTCCTGAATGAACACTGGGTCATTCAAGAAATCAAAAGAGAAATCAAAAACTTTCTGGAAGTAAATGAAGACAACAACACAACATATCAAAACTTATGGGATACAGCAAAAGCAGTATTGAGAGGCAAATTTATAGCAATAGGTGCCTATATCAAGAAATTGGAAAGGTACCAAATAAATGAACTTTCAGCACATCTCAAGGACCTAGAAAAACTGCAGCAAACCAAACCCAAATCTAGTAGGAGAAGAGAAATAATTAAAACCAGAGAAGAAATTAACAGGATTGAATCCAAAAAAAACACTACAAAAACTCAGCCAAGCGAGAAGCTGGTTTTTTGAAAAAATAAACAAAATTGACACCCCATTGGCCCAACTAACTAAAAAAAGAAAAGACCCAAATCAATAAAATCAGAGATGAAAAAGGAAACGTAACAACAGACACCACAGAAATAAAAAGAATCATCAAAATTACCACAAGGACCTGTATGCCAGCAAACAGGAAAATCTATCAGAAATGGATAGATTCCTGGACACATGCAATCTACCAAAATTGAACCATGAAGACATAGAAAACCTAAATAGACCCATAACTGAAACAGAAATTGAAACAGTAATAAAGGCCCTCCCAACAAAGAAAAGTCCAGGACCAGATGGATTCACTGCTGAATTCTACCAGACATTTAAAGAAGAACTAATCCCATTTCTTCTCAAACTATTCAGAACAATCGAAAAAGAGGGAATCCTCCCAAATTCTTTCTATGAAGCCAGAATCACCTTAATCCGTAAGCCAGAGAAAGATGCAGCACTGAAAGAAAATTACAGACCAATATCCCTGATGAACATAGATGCAAAAATCCTCAATGAAATTCTGGCCAATAGAGTACAACACATCAGGAAAATCATCCACCCAGACCAAGTGGGATTCATCCCTGGTATGCAGGGATGGTTCAAAATTTGCATATCAATCAATGTGATTCACCACATTAACAGACTGCAAAAGAAAAACCATATGATTATCTCAATTGATGCAGAGAAAGCATTCGATAAAATTCAACACCCTTTCATGATGAAAACTCTAAGCAAATTGGGTATAGAAGGAACATTCCTCAATATAATCAAAGCAGTTTATGAAAAACCCACGGCCAGCATCCTATTGAATGGGGAAAAGTTGGAAGCATTTCCACTGAAATCTGGTACCAGGCAGGGATGCCCACTCTCACCACTGCTATTTAACATAGTTCTGGAAGTTTTAGCCAGAGCCATCAGACAAGATAAAGAAATCAAAGGAATACAAATTGAGAAGGAAGAAGTCAAACTATCCCTCTTTGCAGACGATATGATTCTTTACTTAGAGGATCCAAAGAACTCTACTAAGAGACTATTGGAACTCATAGAGGAGTTTGCCATGTGGCAGGATGTAAAATCAATGCACAAAAATCAACAGCCTTTGTATACACAAGCAATGCCATGACTGAGAAAGAACTGCTAAGATCAATCCCATTCACAATAGCTACAAAAACAATCAAATACCTTGGAATAAACTTAACCAAGGACGTTAAAGATCTCTACGATGAAAATTACAAAATCTTAAAGAAAGAAATAGAAGAGGATACCAAAAACTGGAAAAATCTTCCATGCTCATGGATTGGAAGAATCAATACCATCAAAATGTCCATTCTCCCAAAAGCAATTTATAGATTCAATGCAATCCCAATCAAGATACCAAAGACATTCTTCTCAGATCTGGAAAAAATGGTGCTGAAATTTATATGGAGGCACAAGAGACCTCGAATAGCTAAAGCAATCTTGTACAACAAAAACAAAGCCGGAGGCATCACTATACCAGATTTCAGGACATACTACAGGGCAGTTGTAATCAAAACAGCATGGTACTGGTACAGAAACAGATGGATAGACCAATGGAACAGAATTGAAACACCAGAAATCAACCCAAACATCTACAGCCAACTTATATTTGATCAAGGATCTAAAACCAATTCCTGGAGCAAGGACAGTCTATTCAATAAATGGTGCTGGGAAAACTGGATTTCCACGTGCAGAAGCATGAAGCAAGACCCCTACCTTACACCTTACACAAAAATCCACTCAACGTGGATTAAAGACCTAAATCTACGTCCTGACACCATGAAGTTATTAGAGAACATTGGAGAAACCCTTCAAGATATTGGCACAGGCAAAGAATTTCTGGAAAAGACCCGGGAGGCACAGACAGTCAAAGCCAAAATCAACTATTGGGATTGCATCAAATTGAGAAGTTTCTGTACTGCAAAAGAAACAGTCAGGAGAGTGAAGAGACAACCGACAGAATGGGAAAAAATATTTGCAAACTATGCAACAGATAAAGCGTTAATAACCAGAATCTACAAAGAGATCAAGAAACTCCACAAAAACAAAACTAACAACCCATTTAAGAGATGGGCCAAGGAGCTCAACAGACATTTTTCAAAAGAGGAAATCCAAATGGCCAACAGGCACATGGAAAAATGTTCAAAGTCACTAGCAATCAGGGAAATGCAAATCAAAACCATAATGAGGTTTCACCTCACCCCGGTTAGAATGGCTCACATTCAGAAATCGACCAACAACAGATGCTGGTGAGGATGTGGGGCAAAGGGGACACTAACCCACTATTGGTGGGAATGCAAACTGGTCAAGCCACTGTGGAAGTCATTCTGGAGATTCCTCAGAAACCTGAATATAACCCTACCATTCGACCCAGCCATCCCACTCCTTGGAATTTATCCAAAGGAATTTAAATTGGCAAACAAAAAAGAGGTCTGCACCCTAATGTTTATTGCAGCACAATTCACAATAGCCAAGACCTGGAACCAACCTAAATGCCCATCAACGGTAGACTAGATAAAGAAATTATGGGACATGTATTCTCTAGAATACTATACCGCAGTAAGAAACAACGAAATCCAGTCATTTGCAACAAAATGGAGGAATCTGGAACACATCAGGCTGAGTGAAGTAAGCCAGTCCCAAAGGGACAAATACCATATGTTCTCCCTGATTGGTGACAACTGACTGAACACCAAAAAGGAAACCTCCTGAAGTGAAATGGACACTGTGAGAAATGGTGACTTGATCAGCATAGCCCTGACTGTTAATGAACAACTTAATACATTATCCCTCTTAGTAGTTTTTTTGTCTGTTCTACTTAATATGACTGGTTTAGTTCTGTAATTATCACACAGTTATTCTTAAGTGTTGAAAATTAACTGAAATGTGATCCCTGTTAAACATAAGAGTGGGAATAAGAGAGGGAAGAGATGTATAATTTGGGATATGCTCAAGCTGACTTGCCCCAAATGGTAGAGTTAGAAACATACCAGGGGATTACAATTCAATCCCATCAAGGTGGCATGTACCAATGCCATCTCACTATTCCAAGTGATCAATTTCAGTTCACAATTGATCATAATGAAAGGACTAAGAGTCAAAGGGAGCACATAAACAAGTCTAGTACCTGCTAACACTAACCGATAGAATAAATAAAGGGGAGAGTGATCCAACATGGGAAGCAAGATACTCAGCAGACTCATAGAATGGCAGATGTCCTAATTAGCACTCTGGCCTCAGAATCAGCCCTAAAGGCATTCGGATCTGGCTGAAAAGCCCATGGGAGTATTTCAGGCATGGAAAGCCAAGACACTCTGGCAAAAAGATCTCTGTGAGTGAGATCCCAGGGGAAAGAACAGGTCTTCAAAGAAGGAGGTACCTTTCTCTGAAGGGAGGAGAGAACCTCCACTTTGACTATGACCTTGTCTAAACAAGATAAGAGTCGGAGAACTCAGAGGGCTTCCATAGCCTTTGAAACTCATGACTGGTGCATAGGGAGATTACTGATGCCATAAACAGGAGTGTCAATTTGTAAAGTCAACAACAGTAGTCACTGTGCACTTACTCCTCATGTAGGATCTCTGTCCTTAATGTGCTGTACATTGAGATTTAATGCTATAATGTGTACTCAAACAATATATTTTACTTTGTGTTTCTATGTGGGTGCAAACTGTTGAAATCTTTACTTAATGCATACTAAACTGATCTTCTGTAAAAAAAAAAAAAAAAGGAAAAAGAAATTATCAATTCCCAACTTGACTCTCACTGGGATTAAACATGACAATAGGTCTGATCTGATTTCATCATCATTTAAAAAAATCATCTATTATTTTTCACTTTATGTTTCTGTGTGGGAGCAAACTGTTGAAATCCTTACTTAATGTGTACTAAGCTGATCTTCTGTATATTAAGATAATCGAAAATGAATCTTGATGTGAATGGAAGGGGAGAGGGAGTGGGAATAGGGAGGGTTGTAGGTGGGAGGGACGGTATGGGGGGGAAGCCATTGTAATCCATAAGTCGTACTTTGGAAATTTATATTCATTAAATAAAAGTTAAAAAAAAAATACAAACTCAGCCTAGGTAAGATCAGGGTCATTTCAGCCTTGAAGTTTTTGTGTATCTCTTAAAAACATTGGTTATACAATGGGTTTGCTGTCATACTACCCCAACCCAGCCAACAGGAAAATTAATCGAAAATACCCAATTAGAGGTTATACCCCCCGCCAACTATAGATGCACCAGTAGTTGCTATAAGCAGAATTCTGCAGAATGCTAAAGTCTCATCAGAGAGATGATGAGTTTAAAGCCTACCACTGTGATCTTAATTAGACAATGGAACAAGGAAACATCACACAGACTCAGTGTCAGACACAGGCTACCTAAAGAGCTGATATATGAATATTTCAGGCATATTTGACCTGTGGTTTACATACCTCCTCTGAAAGAAGTTTAAAAGAATATTGAAATAATACTTCTATTCCCATTTCTCTATTTTGTTCTCCTTCCAAATTGGTTAATAGGAATCTGTTATTAAGTTTATGAAGATGCAAAATTGAGGTCCCTACCAACTCTAGGTAATCATAGATGATACATAATTATTTATTTTCTCTATGTCAGCTAAATCTTTCAAGGTCCCCTACTACCTGCTCAACAGTGCTTTATTTTCACCTTTTTAAAAAATTTTATTAACATGTAGTACTCGTACATTTTATGGGGTACTATGCAAGATTCCAACACATGTATATAGAATAAACTAATCAAATACAGTAACTAAGATTTCTAATTCCTCATCTTTGTTTTGTTTATGTGTAGAACCTACCAGCTCCTCTCTTCTGGAAAAGTCATAGAGTATAGAATACATTACTGGAACCATAGTCACTTCACTGTTTTGTTTCCTTTTGCCAGACATCCACTGCATTTCCTACTTGCTTATTCTTTCAGACTTTATTTAAATAATCTACTTTCCAGAAAGTTTGTCTTGGCTCCAGATAAAAATAACATCTGATACACATTTCTTTATCATAGTATTGTATTTATGTGACTCAGCATCCAGATCCCCATCCTATTTCTTTCTTTCTTTTTTCTTTTCTTTTTTTTTTTTTTTTTTTGACAGGCAGAGTAGACAGTGAGAGAGAGAGAGAAAGAGAAAGGTCTTCCTTTGCCGTTGGTTCACACCCCAATGGCCGCTGCGGCCGGCACACTGATCTGAAGCCAGGAGCCAGGTGCTTCTCCTGGTCTCCCATGCAGGTGCAGGGCCCAAGCACTTGGGCCATCCTCTACTGCACTCCCAGGCCACAGCAGAGAGCTGGCCTGGAAGATGAGCAACTGGGACAGAATCCGGAGCCCCATCCGGGACTAGAACCGGGGGTGCCGGTGCAGCAGGTGGAGGATTAGCCTATTGAGCCACGGCGCCGGCCATCTCCATTCTATTTCTACCTCCATCTGCATTCCCTAGTTTACTATGTTGCTTGAATAAAAGTCCCTAAGAACCACTTTTACCTCTAACTTTGAGCAGCATTATGCCTGGCACATAGTTTTGTCAAGCTGAGTTGAATATCAAATAGACAGAAGAGAATTCTCTCCCTATTTCTCCCTTCCAGTTGTTAAGTGTTTATTAGCCTTGCTGCAGCAAGCTAAGGCTGGATGTGTTTCAAATTTAATTGATGATGTCATAACCTCTGGACTGCACATTGTAGTGACTCTGATTAAATTATTTTAGATAGAAAGAGTTTTGTGCTGTAGACTTCTCCAAGATTAGTGGCTTTGGGGAGCCAAATCTCCAGGTGGGATTTCAGAGACCCACGTAATGCAGTTTCCTTTGATCTCATGCTGCCCTTCTCTGGGAACATAAGCAAGTTACTTAGAATCCCTGTCCAAAACAGAAACAGTATAATATAGTACTGGCAGCCTAGCAACTTCTCACATCAAGATATGATAATGTCTATAGAGTGTTTTCTTCTTGTTAGATGGAAAGTGCTTTTGTACAAATAATCCATTAGTGGCATGGTGAAAGCAGTACCTGCTGCAGCATGGTCATATTGCCCTACATTTTCTCACTACTTTTCTAATTATCTGAAGAGCTAAACTCTCGACAATTGGAAATCATTTTAATAGTGTGTGCACAGGGAAACCTCAGTTAACCAATTCAGAACAATAGGCTTTGAGAAACCACCATTTCTACTGTGTGCCAAGAACTCCTCTAAATGTTTAATGTGCAATTCCTCAATTATCACAGCCACCCTATGAAATAGATAATATTATTATTCCCAATTGACAGAAATAGGATACCAAATTCGGCAATCTGACTCAGGGTGCAGGATCGCAGTCACTATTCCTATCCAGTAAGAAGGAAAAAGGATGAATACCATGAGAGGAAAAAATTATATGACTTTTTGACATCAGCAAAATTTTTCATGTTATTTCCAGTTTTAGGGCTGGATTATACACACAAGTTATAGAAGGGAAGGAGGTAGAAGCCCCTGTTAATATCCTGAAAGGATTATAGTTTCAGAAAAATCTTATGCGGCCATAAGAAGCCTTCATGGATAGGTAAACAACATGTCCAGCTGGGACCTGTAGGCTTCTATAGACCATCTGCTCCCTAGAGTTTGCTAACACTGCAGACAATGCAGTACAATCGTGAGACCACTCCCAATTTAGCCTTGATCTAATAAAAATTTCACTCAGTGAAATTAATTAGGAAAAGAGGTGATAAGAAAAGGAATCCATGTGCTCACAAGTTATTTTGACCACTGCCAATTACTTTTTAGAAAAGAGTCTAGACTGGTTGATAAAGAGGATGCCATCAAGTTGCAATACCTGGAAGTCAGGAAAGGTTTCAGACAAATTACTCAAATTTAGGCTGGTGATGACACACATGGATGGACTTAGACCTTGTTGTAGAACTATTGAGGGCTCATTAATGAAAAGTCAGTTTAATGGAATGCAACTGGTTTCATGATGCACAGAATTTGCCTGTTGTCTTCAACATTTCTGGCAGTAATTTGGATGAGAACATAAAAAACAAGCACATTTAATTTGCCGATTTCCAGAAGCTTTAGGATACCTAAAAACTGAATAACAGAAGCAGAAACTAAAGCTTAGAAGATTGCAATTAGGGATTCAAATGAACAAAACATAACATAAACAGGGCTTGGTTCATTCCCAGAATTGCCAGGAGAATTTATTTAAAGGCAAATTTTAGTTAACTCTGATAGGTATCTTTCTAACATTACTACTATTTTAAAACAGTTTAAAATAAGTATCTTATGAAAATTAGAGAAGTAGCCCAGGAAGTTTTATATTGCATCATTGGTTGCCTAAATGGTTTGAGCTCTTGAATAGAGTACTGGATGGTCTTTAGATTTATAAAAGCATCTCATGTGTTTAAAAAAGATGCAGATATGTCATTGGCAAAATAGAAGTTATTAGCCTCTCTATAGTTAGCGGGGTTTCTTTAAAAATCAACTCAAATAAAAGAAAAAATGTAAACATTTTCAGCATCCATGAAGCCAAGCTAGGAATAGAAGCTGACGCAATTTTGCTTCACCAGCAGAATTGCCTGTGTATGGCTATTTAATCACACTCCCTTATCTCCAGACGTAGTGATGTGTGAGGAGAACATCCAGAGGCACCCAAAAGCAAAGAGTACCTTAGTTTTCCTGTGCTTGAATTTAATGTACTATTAACTTTCCTGCATACATGGCCCCTAAGGTGTATTTTTAGCCATTTTTAAATTCATTTATCTCACTAGACAAAAAATAAGATAAAATATATCAGTGGTAAAATTAGATTTTCAGAGTCTACTTTATCACAACCAAGATTTTTTGTTTCTTTTTAACCAATACCTTCTAACATCTAAAGAGATTTTGTAGCCCTAATTTTAATTCAAAAGCTGTTGAGTTTTCATTTTCTTGTTACTCAAATTCCAGTAATAGTTTTATTATATGTGTTCTGGATATGGTCATTAAAATTTAGAAAACTTTGGAGGAGGGAACAAGATGGCAATATAGCAACAGGACATTCTGAGTCTCGTGGGGCAAAATAAAAGTTAATAACAGAGGAGATACAACCTGGTGATGAAGTCATAGAAAGTTTGCTCAGAGAGGCCCAAGAGCTCACCAGAGACTGCTCAGGTTCATGATAAGGGGGCAAAAAGAAAGGAGAATTGGTAGAGGCACCCTGAAGGTACAGTAGAGAGGATGAACCAGGAGATTGGTGCCCCCCACCCCCAAACACATGGGGAATGAACAACATTCTTCTGAATGAATAATGGGTCATAGAAGTAATCAAAATTTTTGGAAACAAATGAAGATGACAATACAACATACCAAAACTTAGAGATACAGCAAAAGCAGTGTTAACAGGAAAGTTTATAGCAATTGGTGTCTACATCAAAAAACTGTAAAGACACCAAATAATGAACTCTATATAACTCAAGGATCTAGAAAAACAAAAGCAAACCAAACCCAAAACTACTAGAGGAAATAATTAAAATTAGAGAAGATAACAACAAAATTTAAACCATTTACAAAAGATCAGCAAAACAAAGAGGTGGTTTTTTGAAAAAATAAACAAAATTGACACACCACTGGCCCGAAAAACCAAACAAAGCAGATGGAAGACCCAAATTAATAAAAATTAGATATGAAAAAGGAAATGTAATAACAGACACAACAGAAATAAAAAGAATCATCAGAAACTACTACTAAGAACTGTATGCCAACAAACTGGGAAATTTAGAAAAATTAGATAGATTCCTGAATATATACAACCTACATAAATTGAGCCATGAAGACATACAAAACCTAAACAGACCCATAACCACGACAGAAACTGAATCAATAATAAAGACCCTTTCAACAAAGAAAAGCCAAGGACTCTAACAGAAACCAGAAAAGAGCTGGTGTAGCCATCTTAATATCAGACAAATAAACTGTAACACTAAAACTGTTAAGAGAGACAAAGAGGGGCACTATATAATGATTAAGGGATCAATTCAACAGGAAGATGTAACTATTATAAACATATATGCACCTAATTACAGGGCACTGGTTTATTTAAAAGATATGTTAAAGAACTTAAAGGGAGACTTAGACTCCAATACAATAGTATTGGGGGAATTCAATACTCCACTTTCAGCAATAGACAGATCAACCAGATAGAAGATCAACAAGGAAATAGCAGATTTAATCGACACTATAACCCAAATGGAACTAACATATCTACAGAACTATTAATCCTACACTTAAAGAATGCACATTCTTCTCAGCTGTGCATGGAACCTACTCTAGAGTTGGCCACATACTAGGCCATAAAGCATCAACTTAATCCCTAAACCCAGAAAAGATGCACCAGAGAAAGACCAGTTACCATGATGAACATAGATACAAAAATCCTCAATAAAATTCTGGCCAATAGAATGCATCAACTAATTAGAAAGATCATCCACCTAGACCAAGAGGTATTTATCCCTGGTATGCAGGGAAGGTTTAACGTTCACAAATCAATCCATGCAACACACCACAATAACAAAATGCAGAAGAAAAACCATATGATTATATCAATAGTTACAGAGAAAGCATTTGATAAATTCAACACCCTTTCATGATGAAAACTCTAAGCAAATTCGGTATAGAAGGAACATTCCTCAATATAATCAAAGCAATTTATGAAAAACGCATGGCCAGCATCCTGTTGAATGGGGAAAAGTTGGAAGCATTCCCACTGAGATCTGGTACCAGCAGAGATGACCACTCTCACCATTGCTATTCAGTTTAGTACTGGAAGTTTTAGCCAGAGCCATTAGGCAAGAAAAAGTAATTAAAGGGATACAAATTGGGAAGGAAGAACTCAAACTATCCCTCTTTGCAGATGATATGATTCTTTATTTAGGGGATACAAAGAACTCTACTAAGTGACTATTGGGACTCATAGAAGAGTTTGGCAAAGTAACAGGATATAAAATCAATGCACAAAATCAACAGCCTTTGTATACACAAGCAATTCCTCAGCTGAGAAAGAACTTCTAAGATCAATCCCATTCACAATAGCTACAAAAACAATTAAGTACCTTGGAATCAACTTAACCAAGGACATCAAAGATCTCTACGATGAGAATTACAAAACTTTAAAGAAAGAAATGGAAGAAGATACCAAAAAATGAAAAAATCTTCCATGCTCAACGATTGGAAGAATCAATATCATCAAAATGTCCATTCTTCCACAAGCAATTTACAGATGCAATGTGATACCAATCAAAAGACATTCTTCTAAGATCTGGAAAAATGATGCTGAAATTCATATGGAGGCACAAGAGACCTCGAATAGCTAAAGCAATCTTGTACAACAAAAACAAAGCCGAAGGCATCACAATACCAGATTTTAGGACATGCTACAGGGCAGTTGTAATCAAAACAGCATGGTACTGGTACAGAAACAGATGGATAGACATATAACAGAAACACAAGAAATCAACCCAAACATTTACAGCCATCTTATATTTGATCAAGGATCTAAAACCAATTCCTGAAGCAAGGAAAGTCTATTCAACAAATGGTGCTGGGAAACTGGATTTCCACATGCAGAAGCATGAAGCAAGACCCCTACCTTACACTTTACACAAAAATCCACTCAACATGGGTTAAAGACCTAAATCTGCAACCCGAAACATCAAATTATTAGAGAACATTGGAGAAACCTGCAAGATATAGGTACTGGCAAAGACTTCTTAGAAAAGACCCCAGAAGCAAAGGCAGTCAAAGCCAAAATTAACAGTTGGGATTGCATCAAATTGAGAAGTTTCTGTACTTCAAAAGAAACAGGAAAGTCAAGAGGCAACCGACAGAATGGGAAAAAATATTTGCAAACTATGCAACAGATAAAGGGTTAATAACTAGAATCTACAAAGAAATCAAGAAACTCCACAACATCAAAACAACCCACTTAAGAGATGGGCCAAGGACCTCAATAGACATTTTTCAAAAGAGGAAATACAAATGGCCAGCAGACACATGAAAAAAATGTTCAGGATCACTAGCAATCAGGGAAATGCAAATGAAAAGCACAATGAGGTTTCACCTCAACCCAGTTAGAATGGCTCACATACAGAAATCTACCAACAACAGATGCTGGTGAGGATGTGGGGCAAAGGGGACACTAACCCACTGTTGGTGGTAATGCAAACTGGTTAAGCCACTGTGGAAGTCATTCTGGAGATTCCTTAGAAACCTGATTATAACCCTACCATACAACCCAGCCATCCCACTCCTTGGAATTCACAAAAGGAAATTAAATAGGCAAATAAAAGAACTGTCTGCACCACAATGTTTATTGCAGATCAATTCACAATAGCTAAGACAGGGAATCAACATAAATTCCCATCAACAGTAGACTGGATAAAGAAATTATGGGATATGTATTCTATAGAATACTATATAGCAGTCAAAAACAATGAAATCCGGTCATTGGCAACAAAATGGAGGAATCTGGAACACATCATGCTGAGTGAATTAAGCCAGTCCCAAAGGGACAAATATCATATGTTCTCCCTGATCAGTGACAACTAACTGAGCACCAAAAAGGAAATCTGTTGAAGTGAAATGGGCACCATGAGATCTGGCTAAAAGCCCATGAGAGTATTTCAGGCATGGAAAGCCAAGACACTGACACTGTGGCAAAAAAAAGGACCTAAAAGAAATATCTCTGCAAGTGAGGGCTCAGCAGAAAGAAGGGGTCATCAAAGAAGGAGGCACCTTTCTCTGAAGGGAGGGGAGAACTCCTACTTTGACTATGGCCTTGTCTAAATAAGATTGGAGTTGGTGAACTCAAGAGGTTTCCATAGCTTTGGCAGCTCATGACCAAAACCTCTGGGGATTACTGATGTCATAAATACGATTGTCAATTATTAAATCTACAACAGGAGTCATTGTGCACTTACTCCTCATGTAGGATCTGTCCTTAATGTGTTGTACTATGTGAATCAACGGTATAACTAGTACTCAAAGAGTACTCTATACTTTGTGTTTCTGTGTGGGTTCAAACTGTTGAAATCATTACTTAGTAAATACTAAATTGATCTTCTGTATATAAAGTTAACTGAGAATGAATCTTGATGAAGATGGGATGGTTGCAGGTGGGAGGGTAGTTATGTGGGTAAAAAGCTGGTGTAATCTAAAAGCTATAGTTTGGAAATTTATATTTATTAAATAAAAGTTAAAAACAAAAAGCTGAGGACCCGATGGCTTCACTGCTGAATTCTACCAGACATTTAAAGAAGGACTAATTCCAATTCTTCTCAAGTTAACATCAGAAAGAGCATTGACCCGGAACAAGTGGGATTTTTCCCTGGGATGCAGAGATGGTTCAACATTCTCAAATCAATCAATGTGATACATAATACAAATAATTGAAGAACAGAAACCATATGATTATCTCAATAGTTGCAGAGAAAGCATTTGACAAAATACAATGCCCTTTCATGATGAAAACTCTAAGCAAACTGGGTTTAGAAGGGATTTTTGACAAACCTATGGCCAACATCCTATTGAATGGGGATAAGTTGGAAGCATTCCCACTGAGATCCGTTACAAGACAAGGATGCCCAGTCTCACCATTGTATTCAATATAGTACTGGAAGTTTTAGTCAGAGACATTAGGCAGGAAAAAAGATGTCAAAGGGATACAAATTGGGAAGTAAGAACTCAAACTTTCCCTATTTGCAGATGACATGAATGTATATATAGGAGGACCCAAAAGACTCCACTAAGAGACTATTGGAATTCATAGAAAAGTTTGATAAAGTAGCAGGAAATAAAGTCATTATACAATAAAGAACAGCCTTTGCATAAACAGACAATGCCATGGCTGAGAAAGAACTTCTAAGATCAATCTCATTTACAATAGCTACAAATACAATCAAATACTTTGGAATAAACTTAACCAAGGATGTAAAATACCTCTATGATGAGAATTACCAAACATTAAAAAAAGAATTATTAGAAGATACCAAAAAATGGAAAAATCTTCCATGCTCATGGATTGGAAGAATCAATATCATCAAAATGTCCATTCTTCCACAAGCAATTATAATGCAATGTGATACCAATCAAAATATCAAAGACATTCTTTTCAGATCTGGAAAAAATGATGCTGAAATTCATATGGAGACACAGTGGACCTCGAATAGCTAAAGCAATCTTGTACAACAAAACAAAGCTGGAGGAATCACAATACCAGATTTTAGGACATAATACAGGGCAGTTGTAATCAAAACAGCATGGTACTGATACAAAAATAGATGGATAGACTAATAGAACAGAATGTAAATGCCAGAAATCAACCCAAACATCTACAGCCAACTTATATTTGATCAAAGATCTAAAACCAATCCGTAGAGCGAGGAGATTCTCTTCAACAAATTGTGCTGGGAAAACTGGATTTCCACATGCAGAATTATGAAGCAAGCCCCCTACCTTACACTCTTCACAAAAATCCACTCAACATGGGTTAAAGATCTAAATCTACAACCTGACACCATCATATAAATTGAGAACACTGGGGAAACCCTGCAAGAAATTGGCACAGGGTGTCAAAGCCAAAATTAACAAGGGAAGTGATATCGACAAATAACAGAGCTATCTACACCTCCATGTTTATTGCAGCTCAATTCACAATAGCTAAGACATGGAAACCACCTAAATGCCCAACACTGGAAAACTGGATTAAGAAAGTATGAGGTATGTACTCTATGGAATACTGCACAGGGGTAAAAAACAATGAAATCTGGTCATTTGCAACAAAATGGATCTATCTGTAAAACTTCATTATTAGTCAAATAAACCAGTCCCAAAGGGACAAATTCTATATGTTCTCCATGATTTTGAGAACTAATATAGCAACTAAAATGAAAGCTGTAGAAGTGAAATTGTCACTTTGAGAAGCAGTAACTTGAATAGCCATTTTTTGATTGTTGAGGAAGATTTTTTTTCTCCTCTTCTTACTATTTGTTGAACTCTTTACTTAACATAGAGTTAATCATATGTATATAAAGTCAATTGAAAATAGATCTCAGTAAAAGTTGAGGAGGAATAAGAGGGAAGAGGAAGTTCTTAACTATAAAGCTGTATAGTTCTAGATACATGTCTATGGACTTACTTCTAAGGGTACAATTTAAACACTTGTCATAGGAATCCAAATCCCATTAAAATTGGTGGTAAAAATGCCATCTTAATCGCTAAAGTGAACATATAGATATGATTAAGTTTTAAAGAGATCATATAAATAGCATCAAGTACCTGGTAGTAATAATAGACCGAATTAAAAAGGAGGGAATGCTTAACATGGGAAGCTGACTCATCAAATGACAATTGCTTTAAGTAACACTCTGACCTCAGAAACAGCCCTTAAGGCATCCGGATGTGGCTGAAAAGCCCATGAGAGCATGTCAGGCATGGAAAACCAACACTGTGGGAAAAAAGATGCTATATGAAGGATTTCTGTGAGTGAAACCCCAGTGGAAAAAAACGGGCCATCCAAGAAGAATGTACTTTTCTCTGTATGGAGGAGAGAACTTCCACTTTGCTTATTGCCTCTTCTAAATAGAGTGTGTGGTCACAAAAAGTTACCATTGCCTTGGCAGTTCATGGCAAGAGCCTTGGGTATCTGTATGAAGTATCTTCCAAATGCCATTACTTTTATGGTGATTGCTATCTTGTTTTCTACAGTGCTAATTAAAGTTCCTCTTAGATAATTCTGTTGTAAGAATGGCTGCTGTGTGGTTTAATTCTTTGCAGTTTCTCTGGAAAAAAGTAGCCAAAACAACAATGACCACATTCCTCAAAACTAATTAAATGAAGTTCCTAGAAGCATATGTTATTCATGTTATAAGTTCTTTTTTTTATAAAGTTGCTTAACTTTGTACTTATTATTTTCAATTTCCAGTTTCAGAAAAAGGTAATTTAAAAATCAGATTACTTGTCATAGTTATTCATCTTTTCTTAATATTCCACCCACAGGACTACCTCCAGATGGAAACTCGCTGTGTAGAGTACATTCTTTCCTAATGTAAATGATCTATGGGGCTCGTATCAGTTTCTATCACTTAAATCACATTGGAGAAATCCCAAGGTCAATTGAAAACCCCTAAAGTATGGAGAGAGAAACTGGTTGATTGAAATTTTTACAATTGGGAAGATGTTTCTGATCTTTTTTTTTTTTTTTTTTTTTTTTTGACAGGCAGAGTGGACAGTGAGAGAGAGAGACAGGTGAGAAAGGTCTTCCTTTGCCGTTGGTTCACCCTCCAATGGCCGCCGCGGCCAGCGCGCTGCGGCCGGCGCACCGCGCTGATCCGATGGCAGGAGCCAGGAGCCAGGTGCTTTTCCTGGTCTCCCATGGGGTGCAGGGCCCAAGCACCTGGGCCATCCTCCACTGCACTCCCTGGCCACAGCAGAGGGCTGGCCTGGAAGAGGGGCAACCGGGACAGAATCTGGCGCCCCGACCGGGACTAGAACCCGGTGTGCCGGCGCTGCAGGCGGAGGATTAGCCTAGTGAGCCGCGGCGCCGGCCAGATGTTTCTGATCTTTTAAAAAAAATTTTATTTGCATGTATGTCAAAGGTCAATACACATGGCCGGCGCTGCAGCTCACTAGGCTAATCCTCCGCCTGCAGCGCCGGCACCCCGGGTTCTAGTCCCAGTCAGGGCGCTGGATTCTGTCCTGGTTGCCCCTCTTCCAGGCCAGCTCTCTGCTGTGGCCAGGGAGTGCAGTGGAGGATGGCCCAAGTCCTTGGGCCCTGCACCCCATGGGAGACCAGGATAAGTACCTGGCTCCTGCCATCAGATCAGCGCGGTGCGCCGGCCGCAGCACGCTGGCCACGGCGGGCATTGGAGGGTGAACAAACGGCAAAGGAAGACCTTTCTCTCCATCTCTCTCTCTCACTGTCCATATTATGTCCAAATATTAAGAAAAAAAGTTCAATACACACAGAGTAGTGCCATGTGAGTGGCAGGAACCCAACTAGTTGAGCCATCACCTACTGCTTCCAAGGATGCTTTTTATCAGGAAGTTGGAATTAGGAGAAGAGCCAGAACTCAAACTCAGACATTTGAATATGGGATGCACGTAGCCAAAATGACATCTTAACCACTCTGAAATAGCTGACCCATATATAAACTTTTCTAAAGTCTCTTGCTCATAAAGTTTAAAATTAATTGATATTCCTGTAATATAAGCCTCCAAATTAGCGATTTTATTGGATTGCTCTCTTTTTTTCTCCAGCATCAGTGTAATTAGAGGAGAGAAAGTGGTACTGGATGTTGGAGTTCACATTTACCCAATAGTCCCAGATTGAAATTGATTGTTACATTATGCATTTGAAATGTATCCTATTGGCAAATTTAAAATTAAGTCTGATTTCCAAAGATCATATACACACATACACACACATATATTTCTAAATTTTATTCATTTTATTTGAAAATGTTTGCATAGTTTTATATGATATCAATTGTATTCTTTCTAATCTCTAAATTTCTGTATAAATGTAAATAAGTAATATTTGTCTATATGATTGCATTTCTTTGTTGGCAGTTGGGAATGGTGTTTTCTAACTGGAGAAAGAGGAGAAAATGTAGTAAACATACTTTGTAACTTTTAGAGGGATGTCCCATTTGATATTAATTTGGCAGATGAACTTTTGTTACCTCTTTTCTAAATACAACTACAGCTTGTCATAGAAACCAGTTGCATGGTTAGAACTCTCCCTGAGTGCAAGCTAGATCCTCTTATATACATTTTTGTTTCCATATCCATTTCTTGGGTACCCTGGGTTACTTATGCATCTGATGAATTAATATTTTCAAACTCTAACTGACATCAATGGTTTTCCATACACATCGTTAAATTATTAGATATTTGAAACATGTAGAGAGGTACAAAGTACATGCAACCCATTGTTGAGCCCATTAATATTCTAACATTTTCATACATGGGGCCAGCACTGTGGCTCACTTGGTTAATCCTCCGCCTGCAGCGCCAGCATCCCATATGGGCACTGGTTCTAGTCCCGGTTGCTTCTCTTCTAGTCCAGCTCTCTGCTGTGGCCTGGGAAGGCAGTGGAGATGGCTCAAGTGCTTGGGCCCTGCACTGGCATGGGAGACCTGGAAGAAGCACCTGGCTCCTGGCTTCAGATCAGCGTAGCTCCGGCCACAGCAGCCATTTGGGGGGTGAACCAATGGAAGGAAGACCTTTTTTCTGTCTCTTTTTCTCACTATCTGTCAATCAAAAAATTAAAAATAAAAAAAAAATCATACACAAGAGCCAGGTCCCTGTGTCCCTCTTCTTTCTCCTCTTCTAGATCTCATCACAAATGTAACCATACAAATATATAACTTGGTGTTGTACATTCTTATTCACATTGGTATAGATTTATGCTCTTCCTAGAATTTTTGCAGGTATATAAAGTTGGATAGATGTTCAAATGCAATATACAATTTTATACAATATTCTTTCACTCAAAACTATGTCTCTGAGATTTAACCACATTTATATGAGTGACACTGGTTTACTTATTTTCACTGCAACAGGATTATCCATCTTCTGAATATATTCAGTCATTTATCCATCTTCCTTTCAGTGGTTGTTTCTATATTTTTACTTTCAATAAAATTTCTGCTACAAATATTTGTATATCTTTCTCCCAGGGCACATATACCTGAGTGTTTCTAGGATATATTTCTAGGGGAGAAACTGCAGAGTTCTGGAAAATGAGCATCTTTGACTTTGGTAGGTGTCACCAAGTTGTTTTCCAAAAAAATTATTTCATCTTTCTTCTACAGGAAAGATGTGACAGCTATTTCCCTACATTATCTTCACCATTTTTTTTTGAACAGGTAGAGCTATAGACAGTGAGAGAGACAGAGAGAAAGGTCTTCCTTCCATTGGTTCACTCCCCTAATGGCCGCTACAGCCAGCGCTGCGCCGATCCGAAGCCAGGAGCCAGGTGCTTCTTCCGGGTCTCCCATGCAGCTGCAGGGACCCAAGCACCTGGGCCATCCTGCGGTGCCCTCCTGGGCCACAGCAAAGAGCTGGACTGGAAGAAGAGCAACCGGTACTAGTACCTGGCGCCCCAACCGGGACTAGAACCCGGGGTGCCGGCACTGCAGGTGGAGGATTAGCCAAGTGAGTCAGGGCACCAGCCTGTCTTCACCATTTTTAAAGTCAGATGATTTTGTCTCATTTTATTGGTATAAAATGATTTTTATCATTGCTATAATTTTCATTTCCCTCATTGCTACTGAATTTGAGCATTGATTCATATGTTTATCTGCCATACATGTTTTTGCCTCCATGAAATTGCCTGATTATCTGAAATTCAGAGTCACTTCATGATCTTAAGTGAAATCCAAAACAGATGACATTTATCTTTCAAAGGATGTCTCTTAGAGATAGGAAACATGAAAAAACTTAAGGTTTTTCACACTACAGTGGACAATGGCCCCTGCACCAATGCATATCATCCAAATTCTGAGCTGGAAAGAAGTGAAAAGGGAATCAGGTAAAATATGGATGCCACTAATTCATTTAAAATAAATAGACTTCTATGAGTCTCTACCCAAGAGATTTTCATTTAAGACTCATTGGCTAGAATTATGCCATGTGGTCATCTATAATACTGAATAATGGTTTAAGTACAAACTGTTCCACTTGTGATTCATCTCCCTGCTAAAGCACCCTGGGAAGCAACAGAAGATGGCCCAAATGTTCGGGCCCCTGCACCAATATAGGAGACCTGGATGAAGCTCCTGGCTCGTGGCTTCAACCTGGCCCAACCTAGCTGTTGGCTCTTGCCATTTGGGGAGTGAATCAGTAAATGGAAGATATTCATATTCTCTCTGTGTCTCTGTCTCTCTCTGACTCTGCCTTTCAAATTAATAAATATATGTTTTTTTAAAAGAAAAGAAAATCTCCCATTCTGTCGCTCTGACTTTGAAATAAATAAAAATGCATAAATATCTAGCACATCTACCACATACCAGGCTTCTTAATATAGATAGAAATATAGGTAAAATGTGGCTCTTTCTTCTAAGTTAGTGAACTCTGTCCCACTAATACCAATTTTTGATGTTATAAATGCAGTTTTATGCATAAACACATCTATAGAATTGTTACTTACAACACTAACATATGTCTTAACTACCCTTCATCTCTTGGACTTTGGTCTCCAGCTATTTACTAACACAAGTATGCTTCTACCAATACAAGTAATTAAGTTTGCAAATGAAGATGACAATTCTTTTGGATTTACAGCAGTGGTTGTTATTCACAACGGTTATGTTCTATAAAGCCATCGCACATAATGAATTAGTAAATACTGAGCCATTGCTCCTAGGGAAATACATGGTTAGGTTGCTGCAAATCTCTAACAACATTTTTGTCAACTAATCAATGCATGACCTCATTTTGTGTGTGTTTCTGTATAAAGACACCATTGACCCATTAGGATTTAACTCAGGACCAACAGTTCTATACCTCGGACCTTAATAAAACCCATCTAACAGATGTATTTTCTCTGAAAGACATAGACCAGCCTTCTTGAACATAGGAACTCCAGCACTTCACAGAAAAACCACTAACAAACATATTTTTAAAAACATGCTAGTAATTGAAACATGGAAAGGACACTATTCTACAGTGTGAGAGCTACAATAGGAAAGGCAGAGTTTAGCCTTGTTGAACTTCAACTGGCAAGATGTGTGTTAAGAGAATGAGATATTTTGCTCCTCTACCTGTGTCGAGGAAGACAATGAGTTTTGATTTGAGAGTCACAAATAAATTTTAGTGAATAAGTCAATTCACCTGTACAGAATCTACAAATAATAAATAGTCTTACAGTTCATACTTCCAATGGAATATCTATGATTTATTATTCAAATTGCTAACATAAGTTGAGTACCTTTAAACAAAAAATGTCAAATCCAAATGCTTCAAAAATAAAAAATGTTTGAGCACTGACATGATGCCATAAGCGGAAAATTAGATACTTTACCTCCTCTTGCAGTCAAAATAGTCACCCTATAAATACTGTATAGAATTACCTTCAGCCACTCCCAGCTTTTATTTGTTGAATATTGTCTTAGACTTAACTAAAAATCTGACCCCTTTCTGGCTCTCAGACTTTGTTCTTTGTTACTTTCTCTAAATTTCTATTGCCCATATAAAAATACGCTATTTCCAGACTAAGTATATATAAAATGTTTATGAAACATACATGAATTTAATATTTAGACTTCCAATATATCTCATTGTATAGAATATGCAAGTGTTCCAAAATCTGGAAAAAGCTGAAATCCAAAATACTTCTGGTCTCAAATCTTTGGATAAGGGATGCATCAATCTGTAATGTACGGCAAACATTGACCAAGCAAAATAGCAGATAATTGTCTCTAACAACCAAACCATGGCAGGAGGCAAGAAGCTTAGATCTAGAAAAGATCTAGAAACCAAGTTTTCAGGATCCTCTCTCTCTCTCTCTCTCTCTCTCTCTCTTCTCTGTTGTTCTTTGAGATTCCCACTTTCCACTCTCTCAAAAACACTTTACTCCTTTTTGCCAAGGACATGACAATACTCAGCTCTGGCTTACGTTCTATCATGTCCTATTTCACAATGAAAAGAAGTCTCTAACCCAAGTCTGAAAAATCTTAAGAACATGAGTGGTTGAGGCCTCAATCCCATTCTACTAGCAGGGATTAGTGGAGGCAGGCTTTGTGATCTTAAGTGTGAGTAGTCTAGCTGCGGCTTACATAGGATGCTATCTGCCGTCTAGTCATCATCACATATCATAGTTATTCCTTCTGTAGCATGCTTTGAATACATTAAAAGCAGAATCCATGGGACGGCATTTAGCCTAGTCATTAAAATACCAGTTAAGACGCCTGCATCCCATGTTGGATGCCCAAGTTCAATTCTGGGCTCAATTCCAAATTCAAGTTCTGCAATGCAGACTTTGGGAGGCAGCAGTAATGCTTCAATTAATTAAATTCCTGCCACCCAAATGGGAATTGAGTTCCAAGCTCCTGACTCCAAATCCTGGCCAGGCCCCCACTTTTGTCTGCAGATACTTGGGGAGTGAACCAGCAGATGCAATTCTCTCTTTCCTCTCTCTCTCTCTCTCTCTCTCTCTCTCTCTCTGTGTATATCTGTGTGCCTCTCAAAAGCAAAACAAAACAACAAAACAAAGATGAACCCATATACTATTCACCTTAATATTCTTATGATTTAACAATGATCCCAGAGTTGTTGCTTAATGTTCATTAAGTAACTATCACCAGACTGCACTCAGAAGGACAATTTCTAGATGTTTACCCAGAAATCTTCCAACAATGAATTATATCATCGTAATCCCAATTTTCTAGCTACTAACAAAAACACCTTAAGTTTAATAAGAAATAAGATAAATATGCCACAAGATAATCATAAAGTACAGCTTTAAGAAAAAACACCCTGCTGTAAATTTTTAACACCTTACATGGAAGAAACAAAGGAAAAACCCCAGAATAATGCAAGTTGATGTTCCAGATAGTGCAGTGAATTGAGAAAGCATCCCAAAGAGTTTTAAATAAATATAAAGCTGTACTGTATGAGACTTCTTGTTTTGGAAACACTGTTTACACAACAGGAGATACACTGGATCTAGTTGCAGTAAACTACAAGCTGCCTTGGTAATCCATTTAGAATCCAGTTCCTTTCTCCAGCCACTCATTTGTAAACACCCAGGAAGAACACACTACTACTGGTGGACACTATTCCTGTTTAACAAAGATAATCATGAAATGTATTATAGACCAATTATTTATTACTCTGGTGTTATCACTGCTTCTTCCCACACTAGAGAAAAGAACTTAATTGTGGTAAATTTATAAAGTACTGTACACCTTTATACCTTCCAAAGTACCTTCAGATAGTATCACATTGTTCCTATTGTTAAGAGGAAGCCAAGTTATTATTCCTGTTTTATTTGAGATAGTATCTTAAGGCAGAGGTTCTGAAATCTCTCCACAATGTACATTTCAAAGACATTTTTCTGTAACTGAAATTATTGAGCTTAAGAGACCAGAATTCTAATATGTCTTAATAATAAATCATTGTTTCACAGCCACTCCCCTAATCTTCATTTGGAAACCAAAAAAGTAATAGGAATCTCTCACTGAAGCCTGGTGAGCAGTCATGGAGTGAGGGAGTCCTAGCATCTGAGTCAGAGGCACCGGATTCTTGTTCATGCTCTTGGTGTCCTCACCTTGAGTGACCTTGACCTTGACTGAGCTACTCAACAACCCTGGGCCTCATTTTTCTATGTAACTGGAGAAATAGCGACATCAATTTCAGAGGGTTCTTGTGAAGATTAAAGAAGATAATACATGAGAAAAATGCTACAAAATTAGAAATCAGTATTTCTAAATATATGACATAGTTCGATATGTGCACCTGACCAAATATGCTACTAGACAAAATATTTCATGAAAGCAGAGTCTGCATGTCTTTTATCTCAATTAATCCCTCTAAGATAGGTCATGGTAAATGGTATATATAAATGTAAATACTTTGTAAAATAATTATATAAAACCAGAGAAAATTAGAGACATGAAAAACTATATTTTCCTCATGTTTCAAACTTAATTCAAAGGAAGGAAGAGAAAGAAAATTGGAGAAGGAAAAGAAGCTAAAATTTGTTGTACAAACTTTATATTCTAAGCATAGCTTGAGGTCCTTGCATAAATATCTTAGATAATCATATAAATATCCGCACCAAATAAGAATTACCACTTTTATAAACAAAGAAATGATGCCCTGAGAGCTAATGAATTTACTAATCTCATTCAACCAGTGCGCAGTTTAAATCCAGATGTTACTTTTTCCAAAGCCCTTGTTCTTTGGATCCTGATGTCTTCTTCTAAACATATTAAATTGCCTTGGGTCTCTTAGTTATCCCTGATGAAATCAAGAAGACCCATTTTCCACTTGGCCAAGAACAGATACCTGCCCTGCACCATCTGTCATCCTATCTGAAATCAACACCATTGCTCAAAGTCTTTATAGCAGTGGGTCCCAAAATGTGGTCCATCTAAACGTTTTCCCATGGGATGCTCCACAATAAAAAGTCACATATTATATCACTATACAGGGATTCATATGGTGTTATGACAAAATAAGGACTCTGAGAAGCCCTAATATAAGGAAATCTGTTACTAAAAGTATCTTTTGAATATGAAAGCCTTTCTCTTGCCACATAGTACAGATTAACATCCAGGAAAATAGAATTATGCATTGGGAAATATTATTTTAGGGAATTTTTGGAACAATGCTCTTTAACTAGATAAAACATTATCATTGTATGAGACATAAAACTAGCGCACAGGATCATAGGTTCAAGTCCAGTCATGTACCCTTTACTAGAAATTAAACAAAAGTGCAATGGTAAAGGATACAATCATTCTCAACACAGCAGTTGCAGGGGAGAAAAGTTCTGGGTCATTAGTGTTAGTTCCCTGATAGAGGAATTGCTAAATTTGCAGGGTGAATAGGTAAACCCTGGGGAAAAATTTACCTTCTCCATTATTTTACTCAGTGACTCTGAAGGAACAAAAGGAAATGTTTTGAAAATAAGAAAGTAAATTTAGGGGACGGTTCTGTGGTGTAGTAGTTTAAGTCTCCACCTGCGGCACCAGCATCCCATATAAGCGCCAGTTTATAGCCCAGTTGCTTCTCTTCCAATCCAGCTCTCTGCGATGGCCTGGGAAAGCAGTGGAAGATGGCCCAAGTGCTTGGGTCCCTGTGCCTATGTGAGATATCTGGAAGAAGCTCCAGGCTCCTGCTTTGCAGCCTTTTGGGAAATGAACCAGGGTATGGAAGTCTTCTCTCTACTTTTCTCTCTGTCTTTCCCTCTCTATGTAACTATACCTCCTAAATAAATACATAACTATTTAAAAAGAAAATAAATATAATTATACAAATATGTTAAACTGGGGTTATCATTTGGGTATAATTCTGGGATGCTCATGGAAAGATTGCATGTAAAGCCTAAAGTCCTTTTTGAAATGGAAAAAAAAAAAACTGAGAGTATGTTTCCTTATAAGTGAACTAACTTGTCCCAAGAGGGGGTCATGAAGACTATATGTTAGTTTATTATAAAATTATGAACCAAGGAAGACCCTGAAGAACATGATACCAAGAAAAAAATATGCTACCAATCTACTTTCATTTGAAATGACAGGTAGTAGAGATGAGAAACCCTGCATTTGTCAGGATAACATCCAGAGTGGGAGCTTCTGCTGCAAGCATCTGCCCTTATCAGGGAGAACTGGGATTACATAATTCTCTCTGATCTCAGGGAATAGTCCAGTACTAGCAAGCCAGTTCCCAGCCATTAATATTCCAAACATCCATTGTAGCTTTACTTGTAATATAACTTGTACTCATACTAAATTTCCAGGTATAGGATTCCTATTAATACTATTCGCCAAGCTCATCAGATTACTTTGCTTGCCTTCATTTGTTATGTTCTTCGAGCTGGTGGTGGAGCTTGGGCAGTAAGCAAGGAAGTTCTACAGCATGTCACTGTTAGGTCTCACCCCACTCTTCCTAGTAGTCACGTCATTCCAGCCCTGGAAAGTCACTCAAGATGGGAAACAGTTTCTTCTCTCTTATTCAACAATTTGTTTTCTTTAACTGATTTTGGAGATCTTTCTCTGTGTTCTGGGAAATCAGACAAGTAAAATAAATTTGCTCAACTAGAAACATCTTGGTTCACATACTATTTTTAATTCCTAATATTATGGATTGCAGACTCACAGGCAACAGTAACAGACTAAATTTCCAACAACAAACTCATAATACATTTGTTTGATCTAAAAGGAAAATGGGCTATCTCCGATATCTATCTCTGCTTAGTAGGAACAAAAATTTATTAATAAATGAAACAAAGGGGTCTTATCCAGCACCCTCAGGTCAGTTCATGAGAACAATTTCCTAAAAACTCCTGTCATTGGAGCTTATATGTAGATAAGATCAGGGCCTACAAATTCTACCTTGAAAATTGCATGCTTCAAATCCCACTAGAGACTCCTGCAGAATGAAAGTAGACTATATTTAGAACATAGAGACTACTTCTGCCAGGAAAGAGAAAGGCCTGGGAACTCTGACTCATGTTTTACTGCCTTGAACCTACCTTTTCTAATTAGGCAAATGAAAGGAATCTGGGGATGGGGGAATAAATGAAGGTTGATGTTATTTCTCACCAAATGGGAGCCAATCCATGAAGTACCTTACATTAGGAACCCCTTAAGAGGTAAAACCCAAAAGGTAGCTGTGATGGTTAATTTTATATGCCAACATGACTGGTCCATGGGTATCCAGAAATTTGGTTCAATATTATGCTGGATGTATCTGTGAGTTTGTTTCTGGAAAGGAACAGCGTTTCAGTCAGTAGACTAAGCAAAGAAGATTGTCTTCGCCAATGTGGGTGGTCCTTAGCCAACCAACCAGAGGTCTTAATAGAATACAAGACTGAGTAAGGAAGAAGTCACCATGTCTCTGAAAGCTGGGAGACTGGAACTCACACCCAAAGCTCTCCTGGTTCTCAGGCCTTCAGGCTGGTATTGGAACTGGGCCAATAACACTCCTTGTTGTCCAGGTTGCCAGCTAAATATTTGGGATATCTCAGCCCCATATTCATGAAAGTCAATTCCTTATAACTGATCACTCTTTCTCTCTGTCTCTGCACATGTACATATGTATATATAAGGTATATTCATATATATAAATCTCTACATACATATATAAATCTATGTAAATATTTATGAATATATGTATATATACATACATAGATATATTCTTAATACTTTGATAGTGTTCACTTCCCAAATGCCCACAAAGCCAGGGGCCTAGAACTCAATACAAGTCTCCCTTGTGGGTAGAAGGGACCCAAGTACTTAAGCCAATCTGTAGCTGCTCACGGTGTGCATTAGTAGGAAGCTGGATCAGAACTGCAAGAGCGAGGATTCAAACCAGGTGCTCTGATATGGGAAACAGGCACTACAAGCAGTGTCTTAACCGCTGTGCCAAATGCCTACCCCTAAACCTTAAGTTTCAAACGATAAAATAATCAGGAGGCATAGTTTACATCTCAGAGACTACATTTTTTGGAATACACCATCAGGTGTAAATATTACTCAAGGTTCTGAGGGTGGAAACTTCCCCATTCTGAGGATCTTTCATTCTTTGTCCCAACCTCATGTAATAAATCAGAGATGAAGAAGGAAATTTAACAACTGATACAGTAGAAATCAAAGAATCTCAGGAATTACCTCAAAGAGCTATATGCCAACAAATCAGAAAGTCTAGAAGAAATGGATAGATTCCTGGACACATACAATCTAACATAATTGAGCCATGAAGATATAGAAAACCAAAATTGACCAATAACCAAGGCAGAGATTGTATGAGTAATAAAGTCCTTCCCAATCAAGAAAAGCCCAGCACTGAATGGCTTCATTGCTGAATTTTAGCAGACTTGTAAAGAAGAACTAATTCTAATTCTTCTCAAACTATTCAAAAAAATTGAAAGGGAGGGAATCCTCCCAAACTCCTTCTCTATAGCTTGAATCACCTTAATTTTCAAACCTGACAAATATACAAAACACTATAGAACAATATCACTGATGAACACAGATTCAAAAATCCTCAACAAAATATTAGCTCATGAAATCCAACAAAATGTCAGAAAGATCATTCACCCAAACTAAGTGGGTTTTATCCCTCATATGTCGGGATCGTATAACTGCAAATCAATAAATGTGATATATCACATTAATAAACTGAACAACAAAAACAATATGATTATTTCAATAGATGCAGAGAAAGCATTTAATAAAATACAACATCCTTTCTGATGAAACCTCATGCAAATTGGATACGGAAGAAACATTCCTCAGCAAAATTAAGGCAATTTATGACAATCTCACAGCCAGCATTTTTACTGAATGGGAAAAAGTGGGAAGAATTCTCATTAAGATCCATAATCAGACAAGCATGCCCACTCTCACCATTGCTATTAAATTGACCTGAAAGTTTTGGCCAGAGCCATTAGGCAAGAAAAAGAAATCAAAGGGCTACAAACTGTACAGGAGGAAGTCAAATTATCTCTATTTGTAGATGTCATGATTCTATATTTAGGGGAACCAAAAGACTCCAATAAGTGATTATTGGAACTTACAAAGGAGTTTGGAAATGTGGTGGGATATATCAAATAGCCTTTATGTACACAAATAATACCATGCTGAGAAAAAACTTTTAAGATCAATCCCACTCAAAATAGCTACCAAAATTACTAAAATCATTGGAATAAATTTATTCAAGGAGGTCAAAATTACTACAAAAATTGAGGAAATACTGGAAGACATTGGCATAAGCAAAGACTTCTTGGAAAAGATGCAGAAGCACAGGCAATCAAAGCCAAATTATCAAATGGGATTACATCAAGCTGAGAAGCGTGTGAACTGCAAAAGAAACATTCAGCAAAGTGAAGAGGCAATCAGTAGAATGGGAGAAAACATTTGCAAACTATGTAACTGATAAAGGATTAATATCCAGAATCTATAAATAGCTCAAGAAACTCAACAACAAAACAATACAGTTAAGAAATGGTCAATGGACTTGAACAGGCATTTCTCAAAAGAGAAAATTCAAATAGCTAATAGACACATGAAAAAATGCTCACTATCACTAACCATCAGAAAAATACAAGTAAAATCCCCCATGAGGTTTCATCTTACCCTAGAAAGAATGGCTCTTATACAAAAAAAGGGAGGAGAGAACTTCCACTTTGACTATGACCCTGTCGGAATAAGATCGAAGTTGGCGAACTCAAAAGGCTTCCATAGCCTTGGCAACTCATGACAAGAGCCTAGGGAGATTACTGACGCCATAAACAAGACTGTCAAATTGTTAAGTCAACAACAGGAGTCACTGTGTACTTACTTCTCACGTGGGATCTTTCCTTAGTGTGTTGTCTAATGTGAAGTAATGCTATAACTAGTACTGAAACAGTATTTTACACTTTGTGTTTCTGTGTGGGTGCAAACTGATGAAATCTTTACTTAATATATACTGAATTGATCTTCTGTACATAAAGATAATCGAAAATGAATCTTGATGTGAATGGAACGGGAGAGGGAGCGGGAGATGGGAGGGGTGTGAGTGGGAGGGAAATTATGGGGGGGGGAAGCCATTGTAATCCATTAACTGTACTTTGAAAATTTATATTTACTAAATAAAAAAAATCAACAAATAATAAATGCTGGAAAGGATATGGGGGAAGGTACCCTAAGGCACTGTTGGTGGGAATATAAACTGGTACAGCCATTGTGGAAAACAGTATGGAGATATCTCAGAAATCTGAATATAGATCTATCATATGCCCCAGCCATCCCACTCCTTGGTGATAGATGCACTTCCACTGATGACTGGATAAAGAAATTTCATATATATATATATATATATATATATATATATATGACACTACATATATATAATGTAACATACACACACACATATATATATAAAATGTAACACTACTCAGTGTATAAAAAATGAAATTGTGTTTTACAACAAAATGGATGCAACTGGAAACCATTATATTTAATGAAATAGACCAGTCTCAAAAAGACAAATACCATATGTTCTCCCTGATCTGTGGTAACTAATAGAGTACCTTATAGGTACTCCGTGAAATTGACACTTTGAGATGTGATTATTTTAACACCCCTTGTTTCAACTGTTGAGGAACAGTGTTTTTTTTTTTTTTATTCATAATATTTGCTGAATTTCTTTACTTAGTTTAGGGTTAAACCAATAGGTATAAAATTAACTGAAAATAGATCTTTGTAAAAAATAAGAATGGGAATAGGAGAGGAAGGAAAAGAGTATCAGAGTGTGAGCAGGAGGGAGGGTAGGGAAATAAGTACAACTATGTTCCAAAATCTGTGTATATGGAATACATGAAATTTATATACCTTAAATAAAATTAAAGAAAAAGAAAGCAGCATGAAGAGCAATAATCAAGGCCTTTGCTGCTGTAAATCATTAGCGACTCATGTCATTATCCAGCAACTACAGTGTTACCAGAAACTGTCCATCTTAGATTGTGGATGGACTTGACTTTCAATGGGAACCTGTCTCTATTTCAATACAGCATCGATACCAAGGTTCAGACTGCACAGGTAGATGGACCTTCTTGCAGACACATTGGCCACTCTCTGGCAGTTCTGCTTATTCTCTTGTGATCAATGTGTTGTGGGTTACATAGTTGGAAAGAGGAATGTAAGGGAAACAGATTGGTTGAAGCATTATGAGATCAATAATCATGCTTTCCACTCTCCATTGGAAGAAAAGTAGTCATAGCTGAGTGAACTGGGTATTGGATATGATCTCAAAGGACCTGAATTACAATTCCTAGTCTGCAACTAAGTGACTGTGCAATGAGCACTCAATATCCCTGACATTGTTTCTTCATCTATCAAAATTGGCCATGATGACAAAAGGATAGACACAGAGATCAGTGGATCAGAATATATATCTCAGAAATAGGTACACATAAATATAATCACATAGTCAACTGATCTTTGAGAAGGAAGCCAAAGCAACTCAATAGAAAAAGTATAGTCTTTGTCTTTTCAACAGATGATGCTGCCACAAATGAGTATCCCTATGATACCAAATTTACACAATTCACAAAATTAATTCAGGATGGTTGATATACCTAAGTGTAAAGTGCAAAAATAAAAAACTTCGGGGCCAGTGCTGTGATGTTGTAGTAGGTTAAGCCTCTGCCTGCAGTGCCAGCATCCCAAATGAGCCAGTTTGAGTCTTGGCTACTCAACTTCCTATCCATCTCTCTGCTAATGGCCTCAAAAAAACAGTGGAAGATGGCCTAATTGCTTGGGCCCCTACTGCCCATGCAGGAGATCCAGAAGAGCTCCTGGCTCCTGGTTTCAGATCAGCCCAGCTCCAGCTATTGTAGCTGTTTGAGGAATTAACCATTGGTTGGAAGATTTCACTCTCTGCCTCTCCCTCTTTCTCTAACTCTGCCTCTCAAATAAAAAAATAAATCTTTTAATATCAATTACTAAAAACTTATAGGAGACAACACAGGAGAAAATTTTATCAATGAATTTTTAGATGCCATAATTTAGATATCAGTAGCATGATCCAAGAAAAAAAAAAACAATTTTTAAGTGTGACTTTAATAAAATTAAAATTTTTTCCTCTGTGAAAAATATTGTTAAGTGAATAACAAGAGTAACTACTGATTGGGAGAAAATATTTCCAAAACACATGTTGAATAGAAGACTGGTATCCAGAATGTAAAATTGGACAAATTGAAATTTATCTTGTAAAAATATTAAATTAAAGGAGATGCCAAATGTAAAAGTTGTTGACTTACAATATGAACTCCATAACAATTTGCTTAATCTGAGGGCAAATGTAAATAGGCTATCCTGTAGATATATAGCTTCAAATCAATACCGATATTTTATTCTATGTGCTTTTTTTTTTTTTTTTTTTTGACAGGCAGAGTGGACAGTGAGAGAGAGAAACAGAGAGAAAGGTCTTCCTTTTGCTGTTGGTTCACCCTCCAATGGCTGCGGCAGCCAGCACGCTGCGGCCGGTGCACCGCGCTGATCCGATGGCGGGAACTAGGTACTTCTCCTGGTCTCCCCGGGGTGCAGGGCCCAAGTACTTGGGCCATCCTCCACTGCACTCCTGGGCCATAGCAGAGAGCTGGCCTGGAAGAGGGGCAACCGGGACAGAATCCGGTGCCCCAACCTGGACTAGAACCTGGTGTGCCGGCGCCGCTAGGTGGAGGATTAGCCTGTTGAGCCGCGGCGCCGGCTCTATGTGCTACTTACACAGGCTCATAAGGAACTCTTTATGATGATAATGCTGATGGATATTTTCTTTTTTGCCTCACTCATGTAACAGTTACTTCTTTATTGTGTAGGTAGGAGTCCAAAGAATGTGCAATTTACAACATGTCTGATTCTGAAGCTGCCTAAACAACACTAAATTAATGATGAGTCATGCTTTCTGAGAAAGACAGAAGATGATAATCAGAAATACCTGTGAAAAAGCATATCTAAGATCATACACAAAGAAGTATTACTTAGATCTAGACACATGGAAAATTTTCTAGAATGCTTTACCCACAGGCCCCAAATTCATTGGTGAAATTTAAGAATGATAAAAAATTTTGACATAAAATCAGCAAAATCTGGTTACTATTTTCATGCACAAAGTCAAGTTGTACAATCTTTAAATTGTATAAATTATCTTAGTAATGTGTTTCATATATTAATACAAAATGGTAGATCATTGGGGACATAAGATAGTAAGACAAATTTCAAAGTATTTCGTTGACTACCTTTAATAGAGACTGGCTGATTTGCGTAAAAGATCCCAATCTACTGTGGTCCATTTCACTTCTGAGCACCTGTCATTGATGCTCCATGCAGACTCACTGGGTTTTTACTAGTTAATATGTATAAACTTTCTCCTCTCTGATGAAATAAATTTCAGTGAGTACAAGGACTTTCTGTTGCATTTTGTCAAAGCACTCAATTGAGGGTCCATGAGACAGAGCCAAAGATGGTTCCCAGAGAAGCAGAAGCTATGGACCCTAGTAGGGAAACTAAAACATCCAGGGCTAGTACTGTGGCTCAGTTGGCTAAGCCGCCACCTGCAATACGGGCACACCATGTTGGAGCATAGTTGGAGTCTCGGCTGCTCTGCTTGTGATCCAGTTCCCTGTTAATGCACCTGAGAAGGCAGCAGCAGGTAACAGCCCAAGTGCTCAGCCACCTGCATGCATGTGAAAGAGTCAGATGGAGTTCCAGGCTCTAGGCTTCTGCCTGGTTCAACCTGGTCCATTGCAGCCATTTGAGAAGTAAACTGGAAAATAGAAGATCTCTTCATCTCTCTCTCTCTCTCTCTCTCTCTCTCTCTCTGTGTGTGTGTGTGTGTGTGTGAGTATGTATGTGTGTGTGTGTGTGTTTTCCTGCTTCTATCACTGTGCCATTCAAATAAACAAAAATCTTTTTTAAAATATATCAAAAGCCTGAGATTATAAAGTAAAGTGAAATTATGATATTGCAAAAATTAAAGGAGAAAAGAACAAGGTAATGAAGGGGTCTTGAGGGAGGAGGAGGGAAGTATAGTTATCTTCTTAGAATTGTATCTATAAAATACATGAAATCTGTTTCCTTTATGTTAATAAAAATTAATTTAAAAAAGAAATAGCATTGACAGGGATATTTCTCTCTGGTAACAGCCTACATAAATTTGCTTTGAAAATGAAATTGTGATACACAAAGGAAGACTTTTATTCCACTTTAGATTTTAAAAAAATTGGGAAATTATCTGAAGGCTATAAGAACATGGATCATGGCCTAAGGCTTTATGAATCTGAATAGATGGTAGGTTAGGAAACCCTTCTGGGGAGAGCTGGTGATCCTGGAGGTAGGCCTTAAATTAGGGGAAGATAAGGAGAATGTTAAAACAGAGATGTTGGGCAGGACAAACAGCAAGAAGGAAATTAACTTGACCAATGGTAAAAAGTGTGTGGAAAATCCCAGGGCTGTCATGGAGAAGCCATTTGGGTCAAATAGGGAAGAGGACATAAGAAAGGAAAAATTGGATTTGTGGAGAATCCAAGCCACTTAATGAAACTTTCCTCATTTTCAATCCTATTGTCTGTAAGTGATCTCCAATGCTCTTGTCCGAGTAGTGCTTATTACATCTAGGATGGTTCCTGACAAAGACTTCAGGATTACTTCTCATCCAGCAGCTGTGACAAAGAACCTGACCTTGTTAGCAGATGCAACTGGGAAAAGCAGCAGGTGAACGTGGTCTCTTCACGGTAGAGGCTGATGCCAAAGTGGGCTGAAATTGACACAAAGGTCAGATACCTTCTAATCCTTTAATCCAAATCAATCACCACATACTGAAAGCTACATCTTATATTCCCGGAAGAAAAAAAGAAAAAAGAACTCATGTCTAAAAGCAGAATGAAAACAGATCTTTATCGACAAAACTCTAGCATTCTTGATTTAGATCCTAAGTAAATTTTTTATTTTCTCCCACCAGTAGTTCCTCCCCATTATGATACTGTCCAGGAGAGATGAAGTTTTAGCAATGCCATCTTTCCTCCCAGATGACTGTGGGGAGTGAAAATGCTCCAAATATAATCAGCCTATTATCTGGCATCAGGAGTAAAGTGTTCTTTTTAATTTGGCTATCATCACACCCTAAGAGTGTCCTCCATATGCTAAGGTGCCATAACCTGTAGGCTATAGCTTGCTTTTGCTTTGCAGATTTCTCAGTGTAATTGCATGTAACACTTTATTTATAGTATTGAAAAAGTACTTAAAATCCAATTATATAGCTGGAAATTGCATATCTCTAAACAGATGCAGAATAATTAAAAGAAATCCAGTGCATATCTATAGAAACTCTTTCGAATTAGCAAAATGACTTATTTCAGCATCTGCTAAGCAGTTCCTCCAGTTAAATTGCTAGCCTATACTGGGCGTAAGCGCTGGTACATATTTCACATGGCTTAATGGGAAACTAAAATAGAATCTATGTGCATTTGTTTTTCTTTATGGCCACAATAATGCATTTGGCAGCAGTATGTTTCTGTGAATTTTCTTTTCCAAGAGATGGATTTAGTGAGGAAAATTTCTTGCTGGGAAGAGTCCCTAAGGTATTTAGTGATGGGAAAAGGTAAAAGGATTGGTTTTTTGATATAGGTCAGGAAAAGTGTGTCTTTGTGTCACTAATATTCACTGATGGTAACAAGTTGCTCAGAAATTCAAAACAGCAGGAATCAGGAAATCCCTGGTCAAGATCCATTCACTTTGAGGGCAGACAGGATAGCATGAGTAATAGCACGAATAATGGAAGTCCACCAAGAGTAGTGTTATTACTTCTCTTAACTAGTCCCTTCTGAACCACCCCCAAAACAAACAAGCAAACATACAAACAAGCCATTTATCGGTGTAGAAAACAGCCATTTTTCCCTTTGGTAATGGAATGGTTGCTGCATTATAGAAGCTAACAACTCACATAAACCTCACAGTTGTTAATGAGAATATTTTGCATAAAGGAAGATTCCTATTCCCTTTTGCAGTTTAAAAAGTCACTCTCAGAACTCCAGGGCTTAATAAAAAATAATCTGTTTGAAATTTTATATTAAAATTTTTAATAGAGTATTCATGTAACTTTCAGATTTAATTTATCTGGCATAACTGAAAACATTTTCAATAATAAAAATATATGTATTATTTATACCTAGTATGGAAGAGAAGTTGAACTTACTATGGAAACCATGAATTTATTAGCTAAATTTATTTCTTCTTCATAATGGCAACAATCGCCCTAGTGCAGTCATCCTTCAGTATCCTGGGGATTTGTTCCAGGATTCCCTGCAGATATCAAAATCCAAAGATGATCAAATGGCATCACAAGAGCTGCGCTGTGGCATATGCGTGCCAATGTGATTGCTGGCTGCTCCACTTAAGATCCAGCTCCCTGCTAATGCACCTGAGAAAGCAGCAGAAGATGGTACAAGTGCTTGTGCCCTTGCATCCACGTGGGAGACCTGGAAGAAGCTCCTGGCTCTTAGCTTTGGTCTGGTTCAGCTCTGGTCATTGCAGCCATTTAGGGAGTGAACCAGTGAATGGGAGATTTCTCTCTCTCTCTCTCTCTCTCTCTCTCTCTCTCTCTCTCTCTTTTTATTTGACAGGTAGAGGGTAGAGTTATAGACAGTGAGAGAGAGAGAGAGAGACAGAGAGAAAGGTCTTCCTTCCATTGGTTCACGCCTCAAATGGCCGCTATGGCCAGGGCTGCACCAATCTGAAGCCAGGAGCCAGGTGCTTCCTCCTGGTCTCCCATGTGGGTGCAGGGGCCCAAGCACTTAGGCCATCCTCCACTGCCTTCCCGGGCCACAGCAGAGAGCCAGACAGGAAGAGGAGCAACTGGGACTAGAACCCAGCGCCCATATGGGATGCCAGCGCCGCAGGCAGAGGATTAACCAAGTGAGCCACTGCGCCGGCCCCCTCCCCCCTCTCTTTCTGTCTCTCCCTCTCTCTCTGTAACTCTGTATTTCAAATAAATAAATCTTTTAAAAAATGGCATTATATTTGCATACAACCTACACAAATTCTCCTGTATACTCTAATTCATCTGTAGGTTATACTATCTAATGTAATCTAAATTCTATGCAAATAGATGTTATGCTGTATTATTTAGGGAATAATGACAATAAAAATGTTCACATTTGTTCCTACAAATGGCAATTTTCAAAATATATTTTCAATTCCCAGTTGACTGAGCCTGTGGATACAGAACCAGTGGATCCAGACAGCTAGGTCTGTGCTTTTCAACTGTCAACATTTTTGAGAAGCTCTTCTCCTATGTTTGCATGTTTTTTTTTTTCTCATTCTTGTATTCTTCAATACCTCAATGGAAATTTAGGAAAATTATTCCCAATCAGTATGAAGGTGACACTGCATCCCTTGGGCCCTCACCTCCCTATTGCCTCCCCTGGCTTTGCCACATCCTTCAGGATGAATCATTACTTTCCTTTAGTGGGGGGTGTTTTCTTCCTCTCTCCTCCTGCCCGCTTTCTTATCAAAGCAGCCTGGGTCCAGTCTCTATCATATGAGTGGGATGAGTCAGTCGCTGTGTTATCTTTTCAGGCAAAGAGATGCATGAAATGGGAAAAAGCTTTACTACACAGCTTCAGATTATTATCAGCAATATAATACCTCATTTATCAAGGGGAAGAAAGGATGGTCCGTTCAGATTTATGGATCAAATAAATCTCGGTGTGGCTCTGTGACTTCTAGGGCTCTAATTACTCACTGACATGTTTGGCAGAAGATCCAGCAATTTGTGACTTTTGCTTCACCATTTACTGGTCCGTACTTCCTATTATCCCTATTAGCAAATTAAGGGACTTATTTTATTTATATATAACCTGTTTCTTCTGTTTCTATCTGGCTAAATGAAGCATTCTTCTGATGATTCATTTTTAAGGAAATGAGTGTACCTATTACTCCCATTGAGCAGCTTTATTTTTTTAAAAAATTATATTTGAAAGAGATGAAGAGAGAGGGGAATAGGCAGATAGAGAGAGATCTCCCACCCACTGTTTCACTCCTCAAACACCCGCAGAACTATGCCAAAGTCAGGAGTGCAGAATTCAATCCAGATCTCCCATATGAGTGGCAGAGACTCAAACACTTGAGCCACCACCTGCTATCTCCCAGGGTGTACACTAGCAGGAAGCCAGGTTGGGGAGCAGAGCGAGGACTCAAACCCAGGTACTCCAATGCTGAATGTGGGTACCCCAAGCAACATCTCACTGCTGTGCCAAATATTTGAGTCGAAGATAATTTTTTAATGATGGGTTAACTATGTAGCTACATCGCCTTCTCATTATCCCAGATGGAGAAGTCCATTCAGACAGGTAAGGGACTTAGGTGAGGTAACATGGCAGTCTCAAGTAGTCACCAATGATTTCCATCACCACTAGAAGTTTTCAATCCATCTCTCAGTTGACTGGTTTGTCATGCACCTGGGCAGGGAAATCAAGAGAATTATGGATTACCAGGCTAAGACAGACGCTGAGTGCCATGTAGAAGGAGCTCTCTCTGGCAGAAATGGTTGCCTCACTCAGGCATACCTTCCACTCTGCACAATCTATCATTAAAAGTTTTCTTCCATGAGGAAACTCAGTTGGGAAAAAAATTACCCCTCAGTCTTTAGACAGTTCTTTACCAAGAAATTATTAGGCATCTTCTCTTTCCTGGGCACCCTTAACCATATGGCCAGGCAAAGGATTTGCAATACAAGCACTGATAGGAGATAATGACTCCCATTAAGAAGCTCTCTGCATGGAAGAATATTTTGGGCCATGATACTAGAAGGCCAGAGTGCAGGGATGCATGGAGAAGAAACCAATGGACTCTAGACTAGGGATTCTCAATGCCTTCACAGAGGAGGTGATATTTAAGCTGAGTAATGAAGGATTAGAGAAGTTGACCCAAAAGAAAAGTGGGGAGCAATACACAGTGCTTCCTGAGAACCATCATCTGTGTGGTTTGTATGGGGAGCAGATGGAAGATTGACAGAAAGCTGGAAATCAAGGTTGAAGAACGATTTCAAAGTGAATAGAGTGCTACAATAAAGAGTTTGAATTTCTCCTCTAGGTGATAGAAAGTTTTATTCAAAGAAACAGTATGGTCTAATTTTATGATTTTTAATTCAGGGATAAGAAATATAGATAAGAAATGAACCCTAAGGCAGGGTGACAAGTTAGAGAATGTATAACTAAACTACCAGAAATATAAAAAAATTAACTAGGGTCATGGTAATGAAAATAAAAGAGACAGAAAGATAATGGTGGCCAAGTCAACAGAAAAAAAGTCCTTCTTGAATGTCTATGCTACTTATTGTCTAGTCTTTGGTGCTGACTTTAAGGAAGACATTGAAATCCATAGGACTGAGAAATAAAGAAGTAGCTGGAGTCAGAGGTTCTGCAAATTGAAAACTCAGCCTTCCTCATGCTGCTGCAAATGATGTCAATCCAGCCCCAATCACCTGACTCCTCAGAAGTGAGGATGACAGATCAGAGAGGGTAGGAGAAGGTCACATTTGCATAAGAACTTCACATGGAAGTCAAAGTGAGTAAAGGCTGAGCAGCCAACATCAAATATCCCTACAGCTCTTTAAGCTATTTCTTGGAAGTTTTAGGCTGGATTCTATGACTATAAGGTACAGTTGTAGACAATGTGCTCAGAGCATTTTAAATTCCAAGTAGAAACAAACAATATCCCATACCACACAAGGCAGAACCCATGAAGTCTCCATACTCCCCAGTTACTCTGAAGGTATACAGTGCCCAGAGCGGCTCATCCAGTAAGATTAGAGAAAAAAGCAACATGAAGTCTTTGGGAATTTCCCTGATTTTGGAAATATGGGACCAGCTTCAGTTAATATAAATAAAGCTTGGTAATTATGCAACTGAAGAGAAAGCAAGCCAGTTCATTGGATGAAATTGACCAAGTGGGCCTTAACATTCCCTTCAGCTTGACTTAATCCAGGCAGGTCTTGTCTTATTGTATGCAATTTACCTCCCTTTATTACAGCATTTATATTAGAAAACTTGCGACTGTAAATTCTGTCTCTTCTATGAAATACATGTCTTCTCCCAGCCTCTTGCCAGTTTGATGCACAGGGACTGGGGACAGCATTCATGACTCCCACAGCTAGAGGCTGGAGGAGACACCAGGATCTGAGAGACAGGTAGGACCAGACAGTGGTGACAGTGGCAGCCACTGGTGCCACTAGTGTTGTTGCCTGAGGGAGAGCTTAGTATTCTTTACGGTCATTGTGTCTGGCCTGAAGCCCCAGCAGGGGCCAGAGTACTCCACGATCTAGCAAAGGAAAAGCACATTTTTTCTCCCTATCCCCACACAAGGGTGCCTGGCAGGGAGAAGGCACCATCTTGACAGCAGGAGAGGCTATAGCGGCACTTATGCTCACAACCAGGGGATTTTAACAGAGGGAGCAATCTGCATTTCACTCTGCCTTTGGAAGGATTGGGAGGATTGTCAAGGGGCTGAGCACGCACTTAAGATTGTGAGGTGCCCCCATCTTCTCAACCTATCAACGACTCCAGGACTCAAACTTCTAAGGCAGAATGCACACAGGCAGCTGACTCTGGAAGTGACCCTTCTCTCTCTCGGGATGGGCAGGCTTATGGGGCAAAGAGGAGATTCTCAGCATGCTGTGATTATGGGAGCCTTGTGCACTGTGGATGTGGGAATCCTGTGACTGCATGATAGGCTGTGAAGTGTGGCTGGGTCTCTGGGAAATAAATGTGCCTGGTGTTAGAGGCACACTGCTCCCGGACTGCTAGGAGTGGGTCATTACTGAGGGCTGTGACTATAACAATAGACGTGATCATACCCTCCCCTCTGCTAACAATAGAATAGATCTACCATGCCCAACTGGGTTTCACCCTGGATTCTAACTCCAACACTGAGAACTGGCAAGAGTTTTCTAGCCCAACCAAGCAGATGCCTCGTTATTCCTGAAGGAGCAGACACTCCAATAAGCCATAGTGGTACAGTTTAAAGATAAAACCAATCAGTGGAGAAAACCAACAAGTGTTTTCACAAATGCCTAAAAATAAATGCATAAATACACAAAACAAGAACAGAGAAGATGAGATGACTCACCCGAAGAACACAACCCTTCAATATTAGAATGTGAAGACAAAAAGATCCATGAAATGCCTGAAAAGGAATTCAAAAAAATGATCATAGGATTACTCAGAATCAGTGAAAAGCAAATTAATGAGTTAAAGAAATCCATTCTTTCAGTTGCCTCTTCACGTTGCTGAGTGTTTATTTTGCAGTACAGAAGCTTCTCAATTTGATGTAATCCCATTTCATCATTTTTGGCTTTGATTGCCTGTGCTTCTGGGGATTTTTCCAAGAATTCGTTGCCCGTGACAATGTTTTGTAAGGTTTCTTCAATGTTCTCTAATAATTTGATATCAGTATGTAGATTTCGGTCTTTGATCCTAAATCTACATGGATTTGAGTGGATTTTTGTGTAAAGTATAAGGTAGGGGTCTTGCTTCCCCAGAGGCACACACAATCAAAGTTAAAATTGATAAATGGGATTACATAAAATTGAGAAGCTTCTATACTGCAAAAGAAACACTAGCAAAGAGAAGAGGCAACTAAAAGAATAGGAGAAATTATTTGCAAACTATGCAACTGATAATATCCAGAACTGATTAATATCCAGAAATTATAAAGAGCTCAAGAAGCTCAACAACAAAATAAACCACCCAGTTAAGAAATGAGCAAAGGACTTAGACATTTTTCAAAAGAGGAAATCCAAATGACCAACAGACTCATGAAAAATTGGTCCAATCACTAACCATCAGAAAAATGCAAATCACATCCACAATGAGGTTTCATAACACCTCAGTTAGAATGGCTTTCATACAGATATCAACAAACAACAAACAGTGGTGAAGATGTGGGGAAAAAGGTACCCAAATTCATTATTGATGGGAATCTAAACTTGTGCAATTACTGTGGAAGACAGCATGGAGATATCTCAGAAATCTGAATATAAACCTACCGTATGACCCAGCCAGCCCACTCCTGGCAATTTACCAAAGGGAAATGAAATCAGTGTATGAAAGAGTCATCTGTACCCCTTGTTGATTGCAATTCAATTCACAATAGCTAAGATATGGAATCAAACCAAATGTCCATCAACTGAAGACTGGATTAAGAAATTATGGGATATGTACACCATGGAATATTACACAGCAATAAAAAATGAAATTCTTTCATTTGTAATAAAATGGAGGAAAATATTATGCTTAGTGAAATAAACCAGTGCCAAAAGAAAAAAATACCATATGCTCTGCCTAATCTGTGGTAACTAACAGAGTACCTAAAAGGCAATCCACAAAAGTGAGATTGACACTTTGAGATATGATGATTTTCAATATCCCTAGTCTTGACTTTTGAGGAACAGTTTTTTTTTTTCATACTATTTGTTTAACTCTTTATTTAGTATAGGGTTAATATTATGTGTGTAAATTTAACTGAAAATAGATTTTAGTAAAAAAATAAGAATGGGAAAAGGAGAGGGAGGAGAAAGAAGGGTGGGGGTACAGGTAGCGGGGAAAGGATCACTATGTTCCTAAATTTGTATTTGTGAAATGCATGAAGTTTGTACACTTTAAATAAAGTTTTCTTGGGAGAAAAAGGATGAAGAAAATGTTCAAAATTGACTGGTGATGGTTGCAAAATATATGTATATACTTAGAAACTCTTCATTATATACTTCAAATACAGCACACTTTCATAATGAAAACTTAAAGCAAATTGGGAATAGGTGGAACATTTCTCAACATAATCAGAACAATATATGAAAACCCACGACCAGTGTCCTACTAAAGAGGGAAAAGTTGGAAGCAATCCCCCTGAGATCCAGAACACAACAAAGGTGCACACTCTTACCATTGCTTTTCAATATAGTCCTAGAAGTCTTAGCAAGAGCCATTAGACAAGAAAAACAAGTCAAAGGGATACAAATTGGAAAGGAGGAAGTCAGACTATCCCTATTTGCAGATGACATGTTCCTGTATAAAAAAGGACCCAAAAAACTCCACTAAAATACTTTCGGAACTCATAGAAGAGTTTGGTAATGTACCAGGATATAAAATAAACACACAAAAATCAATAGCCATTGTATACATATATAATGCCACAGCTGATAAAGAGCTTCTAAGATCAATCCCTTTCAAATTAGCTACCAACAAAATCAAATACCTTGGAATAAATTTAACCAAGGATGTCAAAATCTCTATGACAAGGATTGGCACAGCGCTGGCTGTAGCAGCCATTTGGGAGTAAACCAACAAAAGTAGGACCTTTATCTCTGTCTCTCTCACTGTCTGTAACTCTACCTGTCAAAAAATAAAAAATAATAAATAAATTTTTAAAAAATAAAAAATCAATATAATCAAAATGTCCTTAATAAAAAAAGCAATTTACAAATTCATCACAATAACAATCAAAATACCGAAGATATTCTTCTCAGATATAAAAAATGTTGAAATTCATTTGGAAAAATTGCATATGAAATTCACATGGAAAAACCAAATATCTAAAGCAATCTTATATAACAAAAACAAAGCCATAGGCATACCAGATTTTCAGACATAATACAGGGCAGTTATAATCAGAACAGCCTGGTACTGGTACAAAAACAAATGGTTAGACCAATGGAACAGAATAGAAACACTTGAATTAAACAACTACAATCAATTAACCTTGACAAAGGAGATAAAAATCAACCCCTGGCACAAAGACAGTCTCTTCAACAAATGGTGCTGATAAAACTGGATTATCACATTCAGAAGTATGAAGCAAGACCTTTATATGACACATTTCACCAAAATCCATTAAAAGTGGATTAAAGACCTCAATATATGACCAGGCATCATCAAATTATTAGAGAACATTGGGGAAACCCTATAAGGCAGAGTTCTTGGAAAAGACCCTAGAGTCCCAGGCAAAATTAAAACCAACAAATGGGATTACATAAAATTGAGAAGCTTCTGCACTGTGAAAGAAACAATCAGCAAAGTGAAGTGGCAACAGAAAGAATGGGAGAAAATATTTTCAAACTATAAAACTAGTAAAGGATTAATACCAGAATATATAAAGAGATCAACAATATCAAAAATCTGGTTAAGAAATGGGCAAAGCACAAAGGGATCCCATAAACAAGACTAGTGTCTGCAAATACTAACTGATAGAATAAAAAAGGAGAGAACAATCCAACATGGGAAGCGAATACACAGCAAACTCATAGAATGGCAGATGTCCCAAACAGCACTTGGCCTCAGAATCAGCCCTTAAAGCATGCGGATCGGGCTGAAAAGCCCATGAGAATATTTCAGCATGGAAAGCCAAGACACTCTGGCAAAGAGAAAAAAAAACAAAAACAAAAAAAAAACACAACCCTAAATGAAAGATCTCCGCTAGTGAGATCCCAGTGGAAAGAACAGGTCATCAAAGAAGGAAGTGCCTTTCTCTGAAGGGAGGAGAGAACTTCCACTTTGACTATGACCTTGTTTAAATATGATCAGAGTCAGTGAACTCAAAAGGCTTCCATAGCCTTGGCAACTCATGACTAGAGCCTAGGGTGATTACTGATGCCATAAACAAGAGTGTCAATTTGTTAAGTCAACAACAGGAGTCACTGTGCACTTACTCCTCATGTAGGATCTCTGTCCTTAATGTGCTGTACATTGTGATTTAATGCTATAACTAGTATTCAAACAGTATTTTTCACTTTGTGTTTCTATGTGGGTGCAAACTGTTGAAATCTTTACTTAATATATGCTAAACTGATCTTCTGTATATAAAGAGAATTGAAAATGAATCTTGATATGAATGGAAGGGGAGGGGGAGAGGGGGAGGGAAACGGGAGGGTTGCGGGTGGGAGGGAAGTTATGGGGGGGGGGAGCCATTGTAATCCATAAGCTGTACTTTGGAAATTTATATTCATTAAATAAAAGTTAAAAAAAAAGAAATGGGCAAAGGACTTAGACATTTTTCCAAAGAGGAAATCCAAATAGCCAATAGACACATGAAAAAATGCTCAGGATCACTAGTCTTCAGAGAAATGCAGATCAAAACCACAATTAGGTTTCACCCAACCTAGAAAGAATGGCTTTCCATACAGAAATCAACAAACAACAAATGCTGGCAAGGATGGGGGAGGAAACGTACCCTAATCCACTGTTTATGGGAATGTAAACTCATAAAGCCACTATGGAAGACAATGTGGAGATACCTTAAGGTCTGAACATAGGCCTACCATATGACCCAGCCATCCCACTCCTGGTATCTACCTAAGGGAAATAAAATCAGAATATCAAAGTGCTATCTGTATCTCCATGGTTATCACAGCTCAATTCACAATAGAAAAGACATAAAATCAACCCAAATGCCTGTCAACTGAAGATTGGATAAAGAAATTATGAGATATGTATGCCATGGAATACTACATAGCAGTAAAAAAAATGAAGTCCTGTAATATGCAACAAAATGGGTAAAACTGGAAAGCATAATATTTAGTGATATAAGCCAGTCTCAAAGGGACAAATTCTGTATTTTCTTGCTGACCTCTGATAACAAAGAGAGTACCTAAAAGGCAACACGTAGAAATGAAATTGTCAATATGAGAAGCCATGATTTTGAACAGCCCTTCTCTTGATGTTGGCAAGAAGCTTTTTGTTCTATATCTTTGATTATTTCTTCCTTTCTTTTCCTTTATAATATTTTCCTTATCTTTTTTTCCTTTATACAAATCATTGAATTCTAAACTTAACATAGTTAATCATATATTTATAAAATTAATTGAAAATAGATCTTAGTAAAGAATAAGAGTGAGAATAAGAAAGGGAAGAGGGAGGGGAATGAAGTCTGGGTGGCAGGGCAGGCATGATGGAAAGAATTACCAAGATCCTAGAGCTGTAATTTTGAAATGTATGATGTTCTTAAGTGCAAAGCAGTATAGTCCTACATATTTCACTATGGACTCACTTCTAAGGGTAAAGCTAAACAACTTGCCATAGGATCTTAAAATCCCTTAAGCTGGCTAATAAAAATAGCAGCTTAAGTGTTATAAAGCCCAAATGGACAGGATTAAGTGGTAAAATTACCATATAGATAGGATCAAGTGATAAAGTGATCATATAAATAGGACTAAGTGTATGAAAACAATAACGGAATTAAAAAAGAGTAAAGGCTCCAACATGGGAAGCCTTCCATACAGCAGACTTATAGAATGACAATCGCTTTAAATAGCACTCTAACCTCGGAATCCACCCTTAAGGCACTCCGGGCTAGCTGGAAAGACCAAGGGGAACATTTCAGGCATGGAAAGCCAAGACACTCTGGCAAAAAAAGTCTTACATAAAGGACCCCTGTGGGTAAGACCCCAGAGGAAAGAAGAGGCCACAAAGAAGGAGGTACTTTTTTCTGAAGGGAGGAGATAACTTTTACTTTGCTTATGGCCTTGTCAAGCTAGTGGATACAAAACTCTTAGCCAAGGCAGATCATGTCAAGAGCCTTGGGTGATCACTGAAGTCATACATAAGAATGTTATTTGTTAAATAAACAATAAAAGTCACTCTGCACAAACTTCCCATGCAGGACTTCTGTCCCCAAAGAGCTGTACCATGAAACTTAATAGTAAAACATGCTCACAAGAATCACTTCCTTTTAGTGTATTAAAAGGAGGACATTACTATGTCTCATAAGTTATAGTTATGTCTAAGAGATCACAAAAGATGTATCATCCATGGGTTCTTCTTTAAAGACAATTCAGTTTCAAAAGGAAAGAAGGGAGAGGAAGGAAGGGAAAAGAGGGAGGGGGAAAAGTGAAATCACCTTCAAGAAGCAATAACAGGGGCTGGCACTAAGGAGTAACGGGCAAAGCCACTGCCTATAGGGCCGGCATCCTACATGGGTGCTGGTTGGAGTCCTGGTTGCTCCACTTCTGATCCAGCTCTCTGCTATGGCCTGGGAGAGCACTGGAAGATGGCCCAAGTCCTTGGGCCCTTTCATGCACACAGGAGATCTGAAAGAAGTTCCTGGATCCCAGCTTTGGATCGGCACATCTCTGGTCATTGAGATCAGTTGGGAAGTGAACCAGCAGATGGAAGACCTCTCTCTCAGCCTCTCCTTCTCTCTCTGTGTAACTCTGACTTTCAAATAAATAAATAAATCTTTAAGAAAAAAAGGAAGCAATAGCAGCAATAACATAGAATAGCCCTTGTATCAATTGTTGAGGAATAGTTCTCTCAGTTTATTTTACTTCATTCATTATTTTTTCTTTTTCTTTCTTGGATTAAACAGAAGAGGGAGCAGGAGGGGGGGAGAATGAGTGGGAGGGTGGGGACAGCGGGAAGAATTACTATGTTCATAATGTTGTATTTATGATATATATATACAAATTAAAAATTTTAAAAAGAAAGACATGAGTATTTGAAATTTACCAAAAAAATACATTTCAACCAGTAGCTTTCTTTTGGATGCTAATAATGAATGCACTGAAAGAAACCAAGCAAGAAATTCCATTTACAATAGCCACAAAAAAAAATCAAATATTTAGGAATGAATTTAACCAAAGCAATGAAAAATCTCTGCAATGCAAATTATCAAATACTGATGAAATAAGTCATCAAGGACACAAAAAAAAAAATGGGAAGATACTCCTTGATCATGGATCAGAAGAATCAATATCATTAAAATGTCTGTACTACAAAAGCAATCTACAGATTCAATGCAATCCTTATCAAAATACCAATGACATTCTTTACAGAATTAGAAAAAGCAATCCTAAAATCCATATGGACTCACCAGAGATGCAGAACAGCCAAAGCAATCCTGATCAAGAAAAATCTAGCTGGAGTCATCAGAATACCTGATTTCAAAGCATACTACGAAGCTACAATAATTAAAACAGCATGGTACTGGCATAAAAACTGATAGATAAATGGAACAGGAGAGTCCAGAAATTAATCCACATACATACAGCTAACAGATTTTGACAAAAGTGCTCAGGCCATCCAGTAGAGTAAGGATGATCTCATCAACAAATGGTCCTAGGAAAACTGGATGTTTTTATACTATACAGCAGTAAAACACAATGAAATCCAGTCATTTGCAACAAAATGGAGGAATCTGGAACACATCATGCTGAGTGAAATGTGCCAGTCCCAAAGGGACAAATATCATATGTTCTCCCTGATCGGTGACAACTGAATGACCACCAAAAAGGAAACCTGTTGAAATGAAATGGACACTATGAGAAAGAGTGACTTGATTGGCCCTTGTCCTGACTGTTGATGTACAACTAAATACTTTATCTCTTTTAGTATTTTTTTGTTCTACTTAATACTATTGGTTGAACTCTATAATTAACACCCAATTATTCTTAGGTGTTTAAATTTAACTGTAAAGTGGCCTCTGTTAAATATAACAGCGGGAATAAGAGAGGGAAGAGATGTACAATTTGGGACATGCTCAATCTGACTTGCCCCAAATGGTAAAGTTCGAAATGTGCCAGGGGATTCTAATTCAATCCCATCAAGGTGGCATGTACCAATACCATCTCACTAGTCAAAGTGATAAATTTCAGTTCACAATTGATCATAATGATAAGACTAAGAATCAAAGGGATCACATAAACAAGATAGTGTCTGCTAATACTAACTGATAGAATTAAAAATGGAGAAAACGATCCATCATGGGAAGTGGGATACACAGCAGACTCTTAGAATGGCAGATGTCCTAAATAGCACTCTGGCCTCAGAATCAGCCCTTAAGGCATTCAGACCTGGCTGAAGAGCCTATGAGAGTATTTTAGACATGGAAAGCCAAGCCACTCTGCCAAAAATAAAAAATAAAATAAAGGAAAGATCTCTGTGAATGAGATCCCAGTAGAAAGAATGGGTCATCAAAGATGGAGGTACCTTTCTCTAAAGGGAGGAGAGAACCTCCACTTTGACTATGACCTTGTCTAAATAAGATCAGAGTAGGTGAACTCAAGTCTTCCATAGCCTTGGCAACTCATGACAAGAGCCTAGGGAGATTACTGATGCCATAAACAAGAGTGTCAAATTGTTAAGTCAACAACAGGAGTCACTGTGCACTTACTCCTCATGTAGGATCTCTGTCCTTAATGTGTTGTCCAATGTGAATTAATGCTATAACTAGTACTGAAACAGTATTTTACACTTGATGTTCTGTGTGGGTGCAAACTGATTAAATCTTTACTTAATATACACTAAATTGATATTCTTTATATAAAGATAATTGAAAATGAATCTTGATGTGAATGGAATGGGAGAGGGAGCAGAAGTTGGGACGGTTGTGGGCAGGAGGGAAGTCATGGGGGGGAAGCCATTGTAATCCATATACTGTACTTTGGAAATTTATATTTATTAAATAAAAGTTAAAAAAGACCTACATGAAAGGTCTCTGCGAGTGAGATCCCAGTGGAAAGAATGGGCCATCCAAGAAGGAGGTACCTTTCTCTAAAGGGAGAGGAGAACTTCCACTTTGACTATGACCTTGTCTAAATATGATCGGAGCCTGCAAACTCAAAAGGCTTCCATAGCCTTGGCAACTCATGACAAGAGCCTAGGGAGATTACTGACGCCATAAACAAGACTGTCAAATTGTTAAGTCAACAACAGGAGTCACTGTGCCCTTACTGCCATTGTAACATCTCTTTCCTATTGTGTTGTTCAATGTGAATTAATGCTATAACTAGTACTCAAACAGTACTTTATACTTTGTGTTTCTATGTGGGTGCAAACTGTTGAAATCTTTACTTAATATATACTAAATTGATCTTCTATATATAAAGATAATTGAAAATGAATCTTGATGTGAATGGAATGGGAGAGGGAGCAGGAGATGGGAGGGTTGTGGGTGGGAGGAAAGTTATGGAGTGGGGGGAGCCACTGTAATCCAAAAGCTGTACTTTGAAAATTTATATTTATTAAATAAAAGTTAAAAAAAACTGGATGTTTTTATGTAGAAAGATAAAATTAGATCCATATCTCTCACAACATACAAAAATCAACTCAAGATGGATCAAAGACCTAAATTTAAGACCTGAGGCTATGAAGAAAAAGTAGTGGAAACACTTTACAGCATTGGTGTAGGGTCAGCTTCTTAGACAAGACCTCCAAGGACAGGCAGTAAAAGCAAAGCTAAAATGGGCTATATCAAATTTAGAAACCTTTGCACAGCAAAAGAAATAATCAAGAGAGTGAGGAGACATCCAACAGAATGGGAAATACTTTTGCAAACTATATATTTGACAAAGGATTAAAAGTCCAAATATATCAGAAACTTTAAAAACTCAATGTTAGAAAAACAACTACTCTTTAGAATATTATACTGCAGTAAGAAACAACGAAATCCAGTCATTTGCAACAAAATGGAGGAATCTGGAACACATCATGCTGAGTGAAATAAGCCAGTCCCAAAGGGACAAATACCATATGTTCTCCCTGATCGGTGACGACTGACTGAACACCAAGAGGGAAACCTGTTGGAGTGAGGTGGACACTATGGGAAATGGTGGCTTGATCAGCATAGCCCTGACTGTTAATGAACAACTTAATACATTATCCCTCTTAGTAGTTTTTTTTATCTGTTCTACTTAATATGGCTGGTTTAGATCTGTAATTGATGCACAGTTATTCTTAAGTGTTGAAAATTAACTGAAATGTGATCCCTGTTGAACATGGTGGTGGGAATGGGAGAGGGAAGAGATGTATAATTTGGGACATGCTCAGGCTGACTTGCCCCAAGTGGTGGAGTTGGAAGCATACCAGGGGATTCCAATTCAATCCCATCGAGGTGGCATGTACCAATGCCATCTCACTGTTCCAGGTGATCAGTTTCAGTTCACAGTTGGTCATGGTGAAGGGACTGGGAGTCAAAGGGAACACATAGACAAGTCTAGTACCTGCTAACGCTAACCGATGGAGTAAATAAAGGGGAGAGTGATCCAACATGGGAAGTGAGATACTCAGCAGACTCATAGAATGGCAGATGTCCTAAATAGCACTCTGGCCTCAGAATCAGCCCTAAAGGCATTCGGAGCTGGCTGAAAAGCTCATGAGAGTATTTCAGGCATGGAAAGCCAAGACACTCTGGCAAAAGATCTCTGCGAGTGAGATCCCAGTGGAAAGAACAGGTCATCAAAGAAGGAGGTACCTTTCTCTGAAGGGAGGAGAGAACCTCCACTTTGACTATGACCTTGTCTAAACAAGATAAGAGTCGGAGAACTCAGAGGGCTTCCATAGCCTTGGAAACTCATGACTGGAGCATAGGGAGATTACTGATGCCATAGACAGGAGTGTCAATTGGTAAAGTCAACAACAGGAGTCACTGTGCACTTACTCCTCATGTAGGATCTCTATCCTTAATGTGCTGTACATTGAGATTTAATGCTATAACGAGTACTCAAACAATATATTTCACTTTGTGTTTCTATGGGGGTGCAAACTGTTGAAATCCTTACTTAATGCATACTAAACTGATCCTCTGTAAAAAAAAAAAAGAAAAAAAAAAGAAATTATCAATTCCCAACTTGACTCTCACTGGGATTAAACATGACAATAGGTCTGCTCTGATTTCATCATCATTTAAAAAAATCATCTATTATTTTTCACTTTATGTTTCTGTGTGGGAGCAAACTGTTGAAATCCATACTTAATGTATACTAAGCTGATCTTCTGTATATTAAGATAATCGAAAATGAATCATGATGTGAATGGAAGGGGAGAGGGAGTGGGAAAGAGGAGGGTTGTGGGTGGGAGGGACGGTATGGGGGGGAAGCCATTGTAATCCATAAGTCGTACTTTGGAAAATTATATGCATTAAATAAAAGTTTAAAAAAAAAAAAAAAAAAAAAAAGAAAAAAGAAAAAACACAAATGGCCAGCAAATATGTGAAAAACTGCTCAACATCACTAGCCATAAGGTAAATTCAAATCAAAATCATGATGAGATATCCCTTTACCACATCAGAATGGCCAAAAATTCAAAACACAGAGAATAACTTATGCTGGTGAGGATGTGGAGAAGGGGGAACACTTATTAACTGTTGGTGGGAATATAAATTAATGCAACCACTGTGGAGATTCCTTAAAAAACCTGGAAATAAACTTACCACATGATTCAACAATCCCACTAGGATATATATCCAAAAGACTTGAACACAATGAATCATAAGACACTTGCCTCCCCATGTTTATAGCAGTACTGTTCATAATCACCAGAATTTGGAATCAACCAAGGTGCCCATAATCAGATGGATGAATAAGGAAAATGTTGTAAATTTATACAATGGAGTATTATTCATCCATAAAAAAGAATTAACTTCTACCATTTGCAGCAAAATGGATGCAAGTGGACAACATCATATTATGTCAAATAAGCCAGAACCAGAAAAATAAATTCTGCATGTTCTCTCTTATAATGTGGGAGCTAAAATTTAAAAAATAAACAAATGTCCATGTGTATCATTATTGCTGCAAATATATTTTTGCAAAACTTTGTTTTCTATCTTTGTCAAACCGATGGTTAAGAATGTTATTCTACTATAGTTTAATGATCTGTGATTAAAATTTACTGTATATGTGTGAAATGGTCATTCTTCCATTGAATTATTGCTTAAAGCAGTTGTCAATATTCTAAACTAAACTAGGGTTTTGTTTGCTTTTTACTTGTTAAACTTCTTATTTAGTGAAGTATGATGCCTTTTTACAATAATGTAAACTTAAAATATGTTATCTCAAAAACTAAAAAGCAAAAGAAAGGGAGAAAGGGTGGGAAGGAGAGAGAGGCAAGAAGGGAGGAAAGGAATATAATATTCTTAGAATTGTATCTACAAAGCACATTGAATCTCAAAAACTAATTAAAAATTAAAATTTAAAAAATACATTTTACATATTTCTCAACTTAACTCATTCCAGGAACTAGAGATTACCAGTCCAAATACAATCAATAACTTAATCAATCCACTGGTCTACCAAAAAAGGGAAAGGAGAATTAAGAAAACAAACAAGATAAATATGAAGCGAATAAGATGGCAGAAATAAAATCAACTACATAAATCGAGAGCAAAAATGTGAGTGAGTTTATTTTCTAGCTTTATATTCTTCTTGAGGGGTCTGCACTGTAGCATATAGGTTAAGCCTCCACCTTCAGAGCCGGCATCCCATATTGGCACCATTTTTTGTTGTGGTTGCTCCTCTTCCGATCCAGCTCTCTGCTTATGGCTGTCTTTGGATCAGCCCAGCTCCAGCCATGGTGTACATTTCGGGAGTGAGCCAGCAGATGGAAGACCTTTCTTTCTGTCTCTCCCTCTGTCTGTAACTCTACCTCTCAAATAAATGAATATTTTTTTAAAAATATACTTCCTGATACATTTTGAAAAAATGGACTTTTATAAATACTTGTTTATATTAGAAGATCCAAGTGGGTAAACAAACACAAATAAAAACCCCCACAAAAATGTTAACAGAGAATTGGATAAAAATAAAATCAGAACAACGATTTGACATTGATTTCTGACTAACTGGAATATAAAACAAAATAATTTAACTACAATGTTTTATGCATTGAACTACAAGGTAAGAATTACTGAAAAAAAGAAAATTTGAAAAATCTAAAGGCAGGGGGCAAGGACTGTAGAATATCAGGTTATGCCAACCGCTGCCTACCTAAAATGAGCCATGAAGACATAGAAAACCTAAACAGACCAGTAAGCAACACAGAAATTTCTGTGATGAACAAAGATGCAAAAATCCTCAATAAAATACTAGCCAATGCAATTCAGCAACACATCAGAAAGATCATTCAATGGGACAAAATGGGATTTATGTTGGTATGCAAGATGGTTCAACATTCACAAATCAATCAATGTTATACATCATATTAACAAACTGAGAACAAAAACCATTTGATTATTTCAATAGCCATAGAGAAAGCATAAGAGAAAATATAACACCCTTTCATGATGAAAACTCTACTGTTAAATATAAGAGTGGGAATAAGAGAGGAAAGAGATGTGCAATTAGGGACATGCTCAAGCTGACTTACCTCAGACAGTAGAGTTAGAAACATACCAGGGGATTCCAATTCAATCCCATCAAGGTGGCATGTACCAATGCCATCTCACTAGTCCCGGTGATTAATTTCTGTTCACAATTGATCATAATGATAGGACTAAGAACCAAAGGGATCACATAAACAAGAATAGTGTCTGCAAATAATAGCTGATAGAATCAAAAAGGGAGAGAATGATCCAACATGGGAAGTGAGATACACAGCAGACCCATAGAATGGCAGATGTCCTAAACAGCACTCTGGCCTCAGAATCAGCCCTTAAGGCATGCAGATCTGGCTGAAAAGCCCATGAGAGTATTTCAGGCATGGAAAGCCAAGACACTCTGGGGAAAAAAAAAAAACCTAAATGAAAGATCTCTGCGAGTGAGATCCCAGTGGAAAGAACGGGTCATCAAAGAAGGAGGTACCTTTCTCTGAAGGGAGGAAAGAACTTCCACTTTGACCATGGCCTTGTCTAAATATGATTAGAGTCAGTGAACTCAGGGGGCTTCCATAGCCTTGGCAGCTCATGAGCCTAGGGTGATTACTGAGGCCATAAACAAGAGCGTCAATTTGTTAAGTCAACAACAGGAGTCACTGTGCACTTACTCCTCATGTAGGATTTCTGTCCTTAGTGTGCTGTACATTGAGATTTAATGCTATAACTAGTACTCAAACAGTATTTTTCACTTTATGTTTCTGTGTGGGAGCAAACTGTTGAAATCTTTACTTAATGTATGCTAAACTGATCTTCTGTATATAAAGAGAAACGAAAATAAATCTTGATGTGAATGGAAGGGGAGAGGGAGTGGATAAGAGGAGGGTTGCGGGTGGGAGGGACGTTATGGGGGGAAGCCATTGTAATCCATAAGCTGTACTTTGGAAATTTATATTCATTAAAAAAAGTTTAAAAAATGTTTAAAAAAAGAAAAAAAAAAGAAAACTCTAGGTAAATTGGGTTAGAAGGAGCATTTCTCAACAATCGAGGCAATTTATGACAGACCCATGGCTAAAATCCTACTGAATGGGAAAAAAATTCAAAGCATTCTCACTGAGAACCAGAACCAGACAAGGATGCCCACTCTCACCCTTGATATTAAATGTAGTCTTGATGTTCTATTCAGAGCCAATAGGCAAGAAAAAGAAATCAAAAGGATACAAATTGGGAAGGAATAAGTCAAACTATCACTATTTGCAGATGACATGTTTCTATACTCAGGGGATCTAAAGGACTCTACTAAGAGACTACTGGAACTCATAAAAGAGTTGGGAAATGTAGCAGGATATAAAATAAACACACAAAAAATCAACAGCCTTTGTATACACAGAAAATGCCACGGCTAAGACAGAAATTCTAAGATCAATCCCATTCACAATAGCTACCAAAAAATCAAATATATTGTAATAAATTTAACCAAGGATGCCAAAGATCTCTGTGATAAGAATTATAAAATTGGAAGTGAAACTAACTTTGAGATGCGATTACTTTGAACAGCCCTTGTCTGAACTGTTGAGGAAGAGTTTCTTTGTTTTGTTTTTGTTTTTGTTTTTGTTGTCTTTATCTTTTTCTTTCTCATACAAAGTTTTGAACCCTTTACTTAGAATGGAGTTAACATTCTGTGTATAAAGTTAATTGAAAATAGATCTTGGTAAAAAAAAATAAGACTGGGAATGGGAGAGGGAGGAAGAGTGGCAAGAATGTGGGTTGTAGGGTGGGTACAATGGGAAGAATTACTATTTTCCTAAAGTTTTTATGAAATGCATGCAAATAAATAAATAAATATAGAAATCTTTATAAAAATACTTGCTGATGCAGGAGAAAGGATATCTAGTTAGAAGACAAATCTCTGGAAATTTTTCAGTCAGACCGAAAAAAAAAGAGAGAAAAAATTAGAAAATTTCAAAACAGTGTTCATGATTACTAGTATACTATCAAATGACCTAACATAAGGTACTTATGATTTTCTGAAGGTATGAAAAGAGAAAATGGAATGCCTATTCAATGAAATAACAGCAGAAAATACCCATCATTTGGAGAGAAAAAGGGACATCCAAGTACAGGAAGCACAAAGGACTTCTAATGACCAGAAAATATCTTTCACCTCCACAGACTGTAGTCAAAATTTCAAGAGAAAAACATAAAGAAAAGATTCTTGGGGCCAGTGCTGTGGCATAGTGGTTTAAAGCCCTGGCCTAGAGTGCCAATTCTAGTCCCAGCAGCTCCTCTTCCAATCCAGCTCTCTGCTATGGCCTTGGATAGCAGTAGAAAATGGCCCAAGTCCTTGGGCCCCTCACTCACATGGGAAACCTGGAGGAGGCTCCTGGCTCCTGGCTTTGGATCGGCACAGCTCCAGCTGTTCTGGCCATCTGGGGAGTGAACCAGCGAATGGAAGATCCCTTTCTCTTTCTCTTTGTCTCTCTGTAACTCTGTCCTTAAAATAAATAAAATAAATCTTTAAAAAAAGATTCTAAAATGTGCATGAGAGAAATGTCAGATTACTTGCAGAGATTACTTTCCAAATAGCCTGACAGCTGTTTTCTCATCAGAAACTCTACAGAGTAGGAGAGCGTGAAGAGACATTGTCCAAGTCTAAAAAAAAAAATTGTCAACCCAGAATACTGCACCCTGCAAAACTGTCATTTGTGAATAAAAGTGAAATAAAGATCTTCCATAACATACAGAAATTGAAAGAATTTGTAACCACTTGTCCAGCCTTACAAATGATATTTTAAAGATATGCTACAAACAGAAACACAATAATATGGTCATCATTATGAAAGAATGTGAAGCAGAAAAATTTCCTAGTAAAAGTACAAAGGAGATTCAAAGCGATCAATAGAAATATTTTGGGGAAAATGGCAAGGCCAAGTCGTTACTTATCAATAGTAACCTTGAATGTAAATAGCCTAAATTCTCCAATTAAAAAATACAGACCTGCTAAATGAGTTTGAAAACAACACTCACCTATTTGCTGCCTAAAAGTAACATACCTCTGCAACAAAGAAACATGCAGACTGAAAGTTAAAGGATAGAAAAATGTGATCATCCTAATATCAGAGAAAATAGACTTTTACACAAAAACTGCTAAAAGAGACAAAGAAATAATGTTAAAGGATTAATTGAACAGGAAGATGTGACTATACTCAATGAATATGCACCAATTATACAGTGCTTGGCTATTTAAAACAAATCTAATGGATACAATGGGAGACATAGACTCCAATACAATAATAATAGAGGACATCAACACACCACTTTCTTCAATATACAGATCAACTAGATAGAAAATCAATAAAGAAAAATAGAGCAAATCTATACTATGGAACAAATGGACCTAACTGATATCTACAGAACATTTCATCCCACAGTAGAAAAAAAAAAAGGATTCATCAGTGCAAGTAACTTACTCTAGGATAGACCATATGCTAGGCCATAAAGCTAGTCTCTGTAAATTAAAAAAAAAATGAGATCATACCATGGATATTTTCTGACAACAGTGGAATGAAGCTGGAAATTAACATCTTAAGAATCTTTAGTAAATATGCAAGCACATAGAGACTGAAAAATATGCAAATGAATGAACAGTGGGTCACAGAAAAGATCAAGAGGGAAATCAAAAATCCCTGGAAACAAATGAAGATGATATTACACCATATCAAAACTTATGGGATACAACAAAAGCAGTGTTAAGAGGGGAATTTATATCAGTTAGTGCCTACATTAAGAAATTGGAAAGGCATCAAATAAATAAACTATCAATGAATCTCAAGTACCTAGAAAAACAACAATAAACACAGCTCAAAATTAGAAAGAAAGAAAATTAAAATTAGAGAGGAAATATACAAATTTGAAATAAACAAAAAATGCAAAGGTCAATGAAACAAAGAGCTTTTTAGAAAAAATCAATAAAATTGATACACTGTTGAACCAACCATCCAAAAAAAAAAAAAAAAAGAGGTAGAGGGTTCAGATCAATAAAATTAGACATGAATAAAAGATTTGTAAAGTAGGATACCACAGAATTAAAAAAAAAATTATCAGAAATTACAACAAAAAGCTATATGCCAGGAAATTGGAAAATCTGGAAGAAATGGACAGATTTCTGGGCACATACAATCTACCAAAATTGAGTCATGAAGACATATAAAACTTAAATAGGTCAATGATCAAGATGGAGATTGAATCAGCAATAAAGACTCTCCAAACAACAAAAAGCCCAGGACGAAATTACTTTACTGCTGAATTCTATCAGACATTTAAAGAAGAACTAATTCCAATATTTTGCAAGCTATTAAAAAAAACTGAAAGGGAGGGAATCCTCCCAAATTCCTTCTATGAAGCTAGCATCACTTTAATTCTCAAACCAGAAAAAGATACAAGAAAGAAAGAAAACTACAAAATATCACTGATGAACATAGACGCAAAAATTCTTAACAAAATAATAGAAAGAAAATTAATCCGGATCAATTGGGATTTATCCTTGGTACGTAGGGATGGTTCAACATATGCGAATCAATAAGTGTGATATATCACTTTAACAAATAGAAGAATAAAACTGTATGATTATATCAATAGATGCTGAAAAGAATTTGGTAAAATATAAATGCTTTTCTTGATAAGCAAATTGGGTATCAAAGGAACAAGAGAACATTTTCTGAGTTTCCAGATTTCATTAAAAAGAAAAATTGCTTGAAACCAAAAAATGTTTCAAATTCATTCTGCATCATTAAATCTTATATTAATTGCTGGATACATGTCATTATACTGTTGTCAAACCCACAGAGTCCTATACAACACCAAGAATGAACCACTAGAAAAACCATAGACAATGGATGATAGTGATGTGTCAAAGCAGGATCATTGATTGTAACAATGTTCCACCTGGTGCAGGGTTCTGATACTGTGAGAGGCCATATGTATGTGTCTGTGTGCCTGTGAGCGGGAGGTATCTGAAATTGTTCTAATAACAGTCTACTGATTTTTAGAAAAATTGACTGTTTTATTCTTGTTTTACCTTAAATGAATTCCTCATAAGCCTGTGGAAAGATCAGAGAAGGATCACTTAAACTCTCACTGAGAATGCAAAAACTGAATTCAGCATATCATTTCCGAAATCTTGTGACTAAAAACAACTTCATTTAAAGTGAAAACGCTGGCCACAAAGGGGACGTTAGGAAGATGACCTAAGAGGATCTGGGCATCTTGGGAATACTTTCTGTTGAAGTGGCCTCCAGAGCCTTGTGGTGCTCAGTAGTCATGATCCACTTCCATTTCATCAGTTGTATGTTGTAAAATAGGAAAATATCTTAGACAAGAGACTATACATACACGGTTTAGCCCTAAATATGTATGACCGTACATGTATATTAGTTTAAATGACTATTATTTGTAAAAGGTAGACCACACTGCAATTTTCCCTTTATCATAGAATGCATCCTCCATCATCTCCTGATTGGATTGTCCGTATTTTTCCACTGAAGCTTCTAGTTCATTAGAGTTTAGTTTTCCTGATTTAACTACTGTGAAATTAAATGTGCACACTGGTCTTTATGGAGCTACATAGGTCCTCATAGAATAAGACAGACCATTCTGGAGGGAGTCTCTGCTCCATTGTGGATCGCTACTGTACTTCTATAACACAAAGAATCCCACATATATTCCTATATTGTTTCCCTACCTTATGTGCCACTTGTATATTTTTACTTCCTATTTGATTTGTCATTGCGAATTGCATGCTAATAAACGTTTGCTTAAACAAGTTATACGAAAGAAAATTGGATCCCTACAAATTAGTCAATTCTTAGTGGTTACTTTCTTTTCATCATTTCACCCTTAACTAAAGGCTGTAACATTTACAAAACACTATGTGACTTGCCTATGTAAGAACACTGCCTAGCAATTTACACCACTAAATTGCCTTGAGAGGGGAGAGAAATCCCCTCTCACATTAAAATACTCAGAAGCAATTAGCTGTGCTGTGTATAGTATAATCTATGTAAGTAGTCTAAGTAAGATCATAAAGGAAAATAAGAATTATGCTCAAACTGAATCAAATTGCATCCCAAGTAGGTCTGTGTTTACATACATAAAAATATTTTGTTGGGTGAATTGCTTAGTTTTAAGATTTTTTTTTTAATTCATAGGCTGAAATTGTTTTTAAAGGCATGGAGAATATCAAAAACATCTTGTTCTCAAAATTCATAATGTCCTGATAAAGAGAAGCCATGATTCAGACGAATTTTAATTCCCTTTTAGGGTAATCACAAAACAAAAATCTCATTTAGTAGACACCAAATTGCCTCTTTTTACTCTCATAGGAAATATCTAAACATTTTAACTTGTATGCCAGTTTTGAGCAGCATATATTTTTTTCCATTTCCAAGATCCAGAGAGGGTCAATCCTATTAAAATTCTTTTGGCTGTAGAGGTTGATCCATTCTACAGAATCACTCATATTATTTAAATACAGCAAAGATAAATACTGCTTGTGAAACTACTGCCTGTGCTTCCATACTGAGCTAGCATCTATCTGCATGTATCTCCCTAACCCTATCCTACTCATTGGCCCAAGGCTGAGACTGATTCAGCCTTGCATTATAACTACCACATATTTTTCTCCATCCATGCCACTACAAGTCTAAGTGCATGTTCTTTGAAATCAGAATGTATGTCTCAATCAAATTGTATCTCTAAATTTCTTAAGTATAGCACCTAGTTCACAGTCTGCATAGGAAATTCCAAAGGAATAAATAAGGTGCTCCACATTTTGATAAACTATAAACAAAGGATATAATTACCAAAAAGTACCCCTAGTTCCTATTTCTTTGCCCTTCCACAAAATTCAACATATGATGATACTTCAAAAAGTTTATGGGCTTTTTCCATGAACTTTCTGAAATACTCCATGCACACAACACACACACACACACACACAACAAACACACACAAACATTTAAAGCCATTTTCCCTTGTTCTTTATTCTCTGTTTTTTTATCTGCTGTAAAATTGCCATAGAGTTGGCAGAAATCAACATATGCAAGCCACAGCTCATTCAGGCAGATCTACAGAAAAATACTCTCGCTGCATGTAATTCTCGCTGCATGTAACTTTTGTTACTGAGTTTGTATATGTTCACTGCGTCCTGGTGATATGCCAGGTACTTTCCTACAACCAGGACACAGTGGGGAGTAAGATGGACATGTCACCTACCTCATGGTGTCTGCAACTCACATGGAGAGGTAGACATTAAGTAAACAACACCAAGACAAGTACAGTTTTGGTAAAGGGTATGAAGGGAAATAAAATGACACAAGGAGAAAATTATGTTGGGGAGAACTCAATTTGGAATGGGAGGTCAGGGAAAACTTCTTGAAATATTATTCATGTTGAATGAGCAAAGAATCAGTAGTAACAAGTAAGAGAAAATGCATTTCACATACATCAAAAACAGAGTTAGGGAAAAACAGAGTGGTTTACAAGCTGACAGAGAGATAAGAGCATTTCTGGAGATTTGGACAGAAACACAAATGCTCAATCCTGCTGAGCCATAGGCATCATGGTGAGCCATTAAAAAAAAAAAAAAAAGGAAAACTTCAAGTCTGGTTGCCATATAAAGAAGGAATTGGAATGGGAAGAAAATTGGAAGTGGGACCATTTAGAATCACCATAGTTGTCCAAATAAGTTAGGAAGAGTTAGCCTTTGATTGTGGTAGGGGACAGAAAGAAAAGTGGAGAGATTTAAGGGACATTTCAAAGGAAAATATGCATAGGACTTGGTGATAAAATTAATATATGAGATAAAGGAGAGGGATGAACAAAAATTGATTCCCAAATTTTAGACAAATAACTGGTGGTTGGGGATGCCATTTATGGAAAGCAAAAGGACTGCAAAACAGATTAAAAATATGTTAATTCCATTCCATTAAGGTAAACTAGTAAGTGTAGTTTTATATGTGTTTGAACAAGATTTGATTGAAGTATAAGAAAAAACTCTTGAGGTTCCTGAGGAGATGAGCCATTATCATTAGCTGTGCCCACCCCAAGGCCCTACCTTGTTCATGTTCCTACCTTGTTCTAGTTCATGGAACCCAGTAACGAACATGTGTGGGTCCTGGGGAAAAAACCTAGTGGAGAGAAGAACCAGATGCCATGGGCCTGAGCGAGCCGAGAACACATTTTAAGTATTGGCATTTCTCTAGATACATTTCTCTGGCTGGGCCATTCTGTAATGCTGTGAGGCAGACAAGGAGTTATCCCAGCTCTCTAGGCCAGCTTCAGGCAATGGGGAAACATTATGGTCTGGCTGTATGTAGAGGGGCAAGTGGACAGATCTAGCCCTTGGTGTTCCTTCCTGCTGTCTTTCCCACTGCAGGATAGGTGAAACAATTCAAGAAGTACAGTTGATTAGCAGCCCTGAAAGCCAGAAGCCAATACAGTGGCGATTTTGGCATTCTAAGGGAGAACTGTTTCAAATGCAAAACTTCATCCTATGAAATATATTAATCAAGTGTGAAAGGAAATGATATTTTCAGGTAAGCAAAGTCTCACAAATCTTCCTTCTATGGATTATTTTCAAAGATACTGTAATAAGTGTTCTACAAAATAAGAGAGTAAACTAGAAAATAGACAAGAGAATCAGGAGATGGTTGCTTCTCAGGAGAATAGATAAGGCAATCTTTAGGAGGTTGGTTTTAAAAAATATTCATATACAACAGACTTAAAGTATGGTGAATCCCAAATTAAGTAAGAAAATAAAATGTTTAATTGACCGATTCTATGATAGGTTTGATCATATTGAAAGCAGTTTTATATTTCTCATAACCAGCAAGTGAGAAGATTAATCAGTTATTAAACACAACCAAAAGTACATAATAAAGAATATATAATTGTAGCATTTGATGCACTCAGCTATATGTGGTGTAACTATTGTGTGAGTGATGGAGAAAAATGGGGACAAAAAGTGTTTGTAATGACTGGCATGCTTCTCTCAGAATAACAGGTATTCAATAGATAATGCCTAAAGTGTTATATATGTTATATGTGTGTTTATACATAAGTTATATGTTATGTACATGTGTTTTATACATGTTACATGTATTTATGTCATGTGTGTTTAAACATAAGTTATATGTGTGTATAAATATATATGCATATGTCCAAATAGAAATTTTAAATTTAGCAATGTGGAAAATTAACAAAAGAAATCATATTAAAAAACTTAAATTATATGTTTGAAGGAAACAGAAAGTGGGGGTTATAAGAGTGTAGTGTAGGGGACTTGTCAATGTATTGTCCTGTAGTGCATTCTGGTCTTTTAACTATCTGATCTTGGTAGAAAAAGATTATAATCAAGTTTTATAACCATTGCCTCAGAAACTGATAGATCAAGAAGCCAAACTAAATAAAATTATTAAAAAATGCCTATAAAATCTCTAAAATATAAACCTAATAATGATGCACAGGGATATTTTGGCATATGTGTGTTATGCCACGCTTATTTTTTCGTGCCCACACATGAACATTTACAAAAGGTGACCATGTCATGATAACAAGGAAGCATCAGTATTACCCAAAGAAACTGTCAGATACCCTGTTTTTTAAGATTATTTTATTCAATAAAATTAGAAATCAATTATAAAATGATAGCTAAAAATAAACACACACCTAAGAACTACAAAACCTACTACCAAATAAAGCTTTTGTTAGAGAGAAAATAGATCAACTGTGATACCAGAAAACAATTATGATTAATTGATAATTCAAGATCTGTATGTCAAAATCTATGTTAAAGTAATATTTAGAAATTTATACATTTCAGTACATTGATCATAAAAGCAAGAAATACAGAAAATAAATGGATAAGCTTGCAATGAAGAAACTAGCAATTAAAAGGAATGGAAAACATCCTTTAAAAAAAAGCAAAAGCAAAAAATTGAAAGAAATCAGTAAAAAATAATAAATATCATTGATCAAATCCCAAAAAATCTTCACACATATACAGTTTTCAGATGAATTTTACCAAACTGTCAAGGGACAGATAACCTTCCTTATGAGTATAAAATATTAAAGAACAAAGCATGAAGCAGTTGTTGAACACAACCCAAACTACACTCAGCTCATTGTAAGAGAATAGTACATCCAGTGGCCAAATGCCTACTGAGTAATCATGGCCTCATTTCACTTACGATCATAGATATGAAAATTCTAGATAAAATTTAAATGGATTTCAGGTTAAGAAATGTATCATGACCAAATAGCTTTCATCCAGGAAACAGAAGACAAACTAACAAAATTAACATCATAATTATTAAAATCATTACCACTATAATCACTATGATTCACCATATAGATGAATTAAAAAAAATAAATGTCTTCTGAAAAAGAGAAATATAAGCACATTTCTTAACAAATTAACTGACAATTGACAGATTAGGAGAAGATATTTGTAACATCTAAAACTAAGAAGGGATTATATTCTTGTTGTTGTTGTTGTTTTTAAATTTATTTGACAGAGTTAGACAGTGAGAGAGAGCAAGATAGAGAGAAAGGTCTTCCTTCCGTTGGTTCACTCCCCAAATGGCCGCTACGGCCAGGGCTACGCCAATCCGAAGCCAGGAGCCAGGCACTTCCTCCTGGTCTCCCATGCGGGTGCAGGGGCCCAAGTACTTGGGCCATCCTCCACTGCCTTCCCAGGCCACAGCAGAGAGCTGGACTGAAAGAGGAGCAACTGGGACTAGAACCCAGCACCCATATGGGATGCCAGCACTGCAGGTGGAGGATTAACCAAGTGAGCCATGATGCCGGACCTGGGATTATGTTCTAAAATACAAATGAGCTCCTACAAAATGGCAAGAACATGATAGAAACAGTATGAATGGAGAAAAACTTGAACAACTAATAACTATAAAAAGAAATGTTCAATTCATCTACTATTAAAAATGAAAAAGAAAACAAAGGAAAAAAAGAAAATTATAATGAAGCACTTTCTTTGAACAAATTGGTAAAAATCAGAAATCCAGATCCTAATGTGTTAGTGAGGAGAAAACAGAGAAGTCAAGTCCTAAACATCATTGATACAAGCCATGTAGACAGCATTATGGTAGTCCTTGGAAAAATATTCAGACACCAGGTGGCCAGTCATCATACCAGGGTCCACAATCCGCATAAAACTCTCTCATAGTCTTTCAGGGGGTAAAGGACATTCATTATACAATATATAGGGATAAAAACAGCGTGGGTATCTATGTAAATGAGGAATATATAGGCGAAATGCACACAAGGCAGGGGCAGGCATTAGAAACATTGATTAGGTGCTATTGGGATACCTGCATTCTAACAGGCTACCTGGGTTTGATTTCCAGCTCCACTTCTGATGCAAGCTTCCTGCTAATGTACACACCAGGAAGCATCAAGTGATGGTTCAACATTAAATCTCTTCTCTTTATGTTCATAAAAATGTAAATAAAAGTAAAAAACAAACAAAAACAAATTAATGTTTCAAAACAGAAGAGATGGTTCAAGTAGCTGGATCAATGCTACCCTCATGGGAGACTTGGGTTGACTTTTCACTCCTGCCTATTATTGGCAGTTGGGGAGTGAACTTGCAGACAAGTGTCTCTCTCTCTCCCTCTCTCTCTCTCTCTCTCTCTTCTTCCCTCCCCCTTCTCAAACAAAATGGAAATAAAAATATTTTTAAAAATTTAAGAAACATTAAAAAGGAAATGTATGGGATGCTTATAGAATAATAAATAACAGTCAGAAAGAATGTCCATACAGAAAATAGGAGGAGGGGTCCTACAAATAGCTGTATGTGAAATGTTCATGGAAAAGATAAATGATACCTATAGCTCCATAACATGTCCACAAATTAAATATATAGAATAACTAGAATTTATATTCTATCTGCTAGGCATGATTGTAAGTATATTAAATGTATTTAATCCACTCAAGTACCCATTGAGATGGGTACCATTTCTATCCTCATTGTCAAGATGAAGATTCTGAAATGCTGTGGCATTTGTTAACTGATAGCCCCCAAAGATATGTGCCTGCTGAATAATGAAGATAGTCTGTCAACCAAAGCAGGTGGATCCAGAGTCCACACCCTCAAGCACTATGCTTGTCACCTAATAAAACAATTCTGCATATTCCTCATGGATATAACTTTATCCAAGAATGTTTATCAAATGCATAGAACAAGGACATATTTAGCACGTGAAAGTAAATGTCAATGGAAGGAGAACTGCAATGTGGCAAGGAAGGAAGTTATAATAGATACCAGCTTGAGCATGTCCCAAATTATACATCTCTTCCCTCTCTTATTCCTACTCTTATGTTTAACAGGGATCAGAGATGTATAATTTGGGACATGCTCAAGCTGACTTGCCCCAAATGGTAGAGTTAGAAACATACCAGGGTACTCCAATTTAATCCCATCAAGGTGGCATGTACCAATGCCACCTCACTAGTCCAAGTGATCAATTTCAGTTCACAATTGATCATAATGAAAGGACTAAGAGTCAAAGGGAGCACATAAGCAAGTCTAGTACCTGCTAACACTAACCGATAGAATAAATAAAGGGGAGAGTGATCCAACATGGGAAGTGAGATACTCAGCAGACTCATAGAATGGCAGATGTCCTAAATAGCACTCTGGCCTCAGAATAAGCCCTAAAGGCATTCGGATCTGGCTGAAAAGCCCATGAGAGTATTTCAGGCATGGAAAGCCAAGACACTCTGGCAAAAGATCTCTGTGAGTGAGATCTCAGTGGAAAGAACAGGTCTTCAAAGAAGGAGGTACCTTTCTCTGAAGGGAGGAGAGAACCTCCACTTTGACTATGACCTTGTCTAAACAAGATAAGAATTGGAGAACTCAGAGGGCTTCCATAGCCTTGGAAACTCATGACTGGAGCATAGGGAGATTACTGATGCCATAGACAGGAGTGTCAATTGGTAAAGTCAACAACAGGAGTCACTGTGCACTTACTCCTCATGTAGGATCTCTGTCCTTAATGTGCTGTGCATTGAGATTTAATGCTATAACGAGTACTCAAACAATATATTTCACTTTGTGTTTCTATGGGGGTGCAAACTGTTGAAATCTTTACTTAATGCATACTAAACTGATCCTCTGTAAAAAAAAAAAAAAAAAAAAAAAAAGAAAAGAAAAGAAACTATCAACTCCCAACTTGACTCTCACTGGGATTAAACATGACAATAGGTCTGATCTGATTTCATCATCATTAAAAAAAAAAATCATCTATTATTTTTCACTTTATGTTTCTGTGTGGGAGCAAACTCTTGAAATCCTTACTTAATGTATACTAAGCTGATCTTCTGTATATTAAGATAATCGAAAATGAATCTTGATGTGAATGGAAGGGGAGAGGGAGTGGGAAAGGGGAGGGTTGTGGGTGGGAGGGACGGTATGGGGGGGAAGCCATTGTAATCCATTATTCGTACTTTGGAAACTTATATTCATTAAATAAATAAAAAAAAAGAAAAAAAATAATAATAGATACCAGCAATTCAGGAGAAAATCAGGAACACAAATTTCCAGAAGACCAATGATGACAGCACAGATTAACTGCACATCAGTCAATACAGTGCCATGCACTGATCAATTCAAGTCTCCACTCCTACACTGAAATCACACAAGTAAGTGTAAAAATGCTTTAAGATGAAGGGGAAAATGATACTAATTAAGGACAAGATACATTGGAGACTGGCATAGGGATTCCTCAGAAGTTAGAAAAGCTAGTTTTACTTCCAGCACTGGAGCAAATTACTTTTTCTGCTCTTGAACTTCAGAGGAAACAGTTGTCTTTCTTGATAAAAGAAAAAGACAGATGTACACTAACTAATGGCTCAGAAACACATGCACCTGGGAATTTTTTTCTCCTGTAATATATGAGGGCATTTAAGGAGTGGACACTGTGAGATCTAGCACCACATTTCACACTAGTATCATGTTGCATCATTTCACATGCACTCAACTTACGCTGGGTTACTCTAATACAAAATTATTGGCATTCTCACAAGAGCCAGTGAGGCATTTAACCTCATATATAATCCACACCATTCTGTGTATGTTAATAATTTGTTCTGAGTCTTACTCCACTTTATGTTCCTTTTGAACAGAGACTATGACTTGTCTTACTTTGCTTGTTCTGCATTCCATCACTTGGGATGGAAATACTTGATAATTAAAGGGAAATGAAATATTTAGGTAAAATACACATTTGAAGACACCATCCTGCCACCAAATCCTAGCATAAACACACACACTCACACTGACACACACACACACACAAATGTAACAGAAAATGTTAATGGTTAATAGATGGAGATTAGGGCAGAAGACAAAGCAAGGAAAACATATATTGGACTCAGCTGGAGACAAAGGAAGCAGAATTTCAGGATCTATGCTGACAAAGAGAGAGAAAACATTGAAAGACATGCTAAGCTCACACCCCCAAGACAAATCATGGACAGTTCTCATTCCAGGGCCACATTTTCTAGGAGAAAAATAGGTAGGGGAGGAGGTAGGAAACAGTGAACACTGCTAGCTAAATCTACTCCATGAAAGAAAATAGTAACTGTTATGTGTGTGTACAATGCGTACATATATGTGAATATACATTCACACAACACCCATCTGTCAAACAGTAATTAAGTTGTATCTTTCAGGAAGACAGGAATTGCTTCACAGGTTAACTTGAGCACTAACTTCCAGGTTTCTATTCAATAGATAAACCTATTTGTCTCTAAGTCGGATCATAAGGTGTCAGATTTTAGAATTCCATTATGGTTCTGAATTTTGACTTTTAAGTCACTGGATTAAAAAGGACATTTTTATCTATTGTCTTTTTCTTCAACTACCCAGAGTGCCTGACAAAGCAGCTTGAAAGCTCTGGGCAAAAGACCTTGGGGCATTTGAAGAAATGTTAGCAAGAAGGAAACATTCAGCTTGATTTCACCATTCTTCCACTTACCTTACAATGGCAACTGCAAAATTCTTATTGAATGGATTGAGCAGCTGTCTGGTTTGATTGTAGCTTCAGCAAATCTGTGCCTCTGACCTCTTCCGAATTGCTATTTCATTGCTATTTGTGGCAATGTTTTCCGGTAAATCACAATCCCTATGGCAACCACATATACCTGGGATGTTACTGCCTCTTTTTCTGCCAGTAGAAAAGCGTAGTTATAAGAGAAAATAATACATCTGGCTACTGACCCTTTCTACATTATTATGCCTGTCTCTTGCTTTGAGTTGTGCATTTTCAATTAGGATTCCCCAAGCTGAACTCAGCAGTTGCATGCACAAGCATGCCATTTCTTCAGCAGGTGCAAATGAAAGGCAAATGTGTAAACTGTATGTGTGATTACCTCCTGGATAAAAGCAGAACAATGCATGTAATATATGCATGGGTACACATAAGGAATGTTTGCTGTCTGAGCATAATTGCTGGAAATCCTAGGATGAAAGATTTCCTTTTGTCCTACTCATCATCATTCCTCTTCTGCTTTTCTAGTTCCCTCTTGTTAAATACGTACTACTCAGAATGGGATTCTTGAAAAGAATAACCTAAGGACTTTTATAAAAATGTGGAGCTCAGAATTCCACCAGGACCTGTGAAATTAGAAGCTTGGGAGGAAGGTAGTAATCAAAATTGTAAACAAATTTCCACTGGATTCTTATAAATGTCAAGAGTTAAGAACCAAGGCAGCAGAGAGCCTTTGAGAGAAAACGTTGGGGAGGAAGTTGAAATAAGACTGTGTGTGTGCAAATAGGGCCTGAGGAAGCCGGCATCTGCAGAAGCCCACTTTAGAAGCAGCCCAGCATCTGCACTTCCAAGTCCTGCCCAGACCCTGATAACCTTTCAGGTGGTGGTCCTAGCCCTTCTCCCAGGGGACAGCTCTCTCTTTAGCACCAAATGGGTTACCTGGCCTGATAACATGGAGCAATAAAACCTCTATATTCTCCTCCAAGTCAGGCACCCTGGGGGAAAGCCCTATGGCCAGCAAGACTTCCTGTCTAACAAACTTATTACACTCAGCAAACCCTTTGTCCTGGAGGAGAAGGGGGAGGAGGTAAAGAGAGATCCCCTTAAAAAGCAGGAGTCTAAACGAAGACCTCGGGCTCAGCTTTCTGCTTTCTGCTGCGCCACCCACCTGGCCCTCCAGATGTATTCTCTCCATTTAACCAAGTAACCTCACCTCCCCCAGTCCGAGCAACTGAGCACTCTCTCTCTCTCTTTGTGCTTTCCATTCTTACAGATGCCCTGTCCTCAATAAAACCTTGCTACTCTGCTCTCTGTCTCATGCCTAAATTCTTTCTTGCATAAAGACAAGAACCCCACGGCTTTTCTCTGGTGACAAAAAGACTGTATTGTGCTTACCTTAGTCTTTATAGTAGCTTTCACAATGTTGGCCTGGTTTAAAATAGGGTATAGTCTGCTCTCAAGATACTGACCAACATCATCCTGCAATCGGCTAAGAGTCTATGAGCCAGACTGGTCCTGTCCTCTACAAGTACATAGGGTCCACAATCAAGGGGGTTCCATGTCATTAAAAATAACTGAGCCGCAAGAGGAGCTGTCTCCTTCTTTCAACTTACCTGTGATGACTTCAGATAGGAACTGTAAAGACTGTTGGAGGGTACAACCAAAAGAGCCCCTGGGCTGAGCAAACAGAGATAAACTCACTTGGAAAGAATACTGGTCTCTGGTTCATTCTGGTCCTTAGCTTGCTTCCCTTCATAGACACTGCCCCCAGAACTCTGCTCAAGAAAATCAAAAGTCTGAAATATGAGGCCTGGAGCATCCACTCATAGCAAGGCTACTCTCTCAGAGAAGGGAGTTAATATTGGGTCGAGGCCGGCGCCTTGGCTCAATAGGCTAATCCTCCACCTTGCGGCGCCGGCACACCGGGTTCTAGTTCCGGTTGGGGCGCCGGATTCTGTCCCGGTTGCCCCTCTTCCAGGCCAGCTCTCTGCTATGGCCAGGGAGTGCAGTGGAGGATGGCCCAGGTGCTTGGGCCCTGCACCCCATGGGAGACCAGGAAAAGCACCTGGCTCCTGGCTCCTGCCATCGGATCAGCGCAGTGCGCCGGCTGCAGCGGCGGCCATTGGAGGGTGAACCAACGGCAAAAGGAAGACCTTTCTCTCTCTGTCTCTCTCTCTCTCACTGTCCACTCTGCCTGTCAAAAAATAAAAAAAAAAAAAAAAAATATTGGGTCGAGACACTGGACAGCTCTCAATGTATTCACTACTACAGATAGTCCCAGGATGGTTTTATGTGTTCTTCATTGTCTCAATATGTTTTCCTATACAAGGGCAGACAATTCTCAGGGAATAAGATCAAACTATATAGAGATCCAATGCAGTACATTATTTTACAGAGCCCGTTGATTTCAAATGGGGAAAATATTCTGTGTGTTAATATGGATACAGAGGAGAAACAAAAAGAAAGAAGAGTGAGATGATGTATTCTGCACCCAAAACTGTTAGATAGGAAGTCAGATATGAGCTTATGTGTGTGTGACAAAGGCCTAAAGAGAAGACGTCTATGTCCAGCATCTGCATCTCAAAGTCATCCCAATAACGTTTCAGGGGCAGCCCAGTGTTCGCATCCTGCCCTGCCCCCTCCTACCCGATAACCTGCCAGGTGGGGGTCCCTGCCCCTTCTGCCTGATAACCTTCCAGCTGCAGCCCAGTATCTGCACTTCAGCCCTCCTTGCCCTTCCTCTAATGGGGGTGGTGCCAGCCAGACTTCCCCCTGTCTGATAACTTCAGGGAAAAAACTCAGATAGGGGTTTTTCTATTTATATACATAAAGTATTTTGTTTCAGAAGGAGCTGTGTGAAGACAAAGACCTATCTCCTTAGAAACTCCCAGCCTCAATCAGACTGCCCACTCAGTCCTCTGCCTCTCTGCTGAGCCAACCGCCTGGCCTGCCCAGGTGTACTCTCTCCACTCAACCATGTAACCTCACTCTTTCCCCAGTCTGAGCGACTGGGCACTCTCTCAGGTCCTGTCTGGAGAGGTGCCCATCCGTTCTTACGGATGTCCCTTCCCTAATAAACCTTGCTATTTTATTTTTCACTACTCTGTGTCATGCCTGAATTCTTTCTTGCGTGAAGACAAGAACCCTGACACTCGCCAGTAACAAAACCATTTCAGGAATTCTGCGGCATCACACCACAAAGCATCCCACCAGGTCTCCTTGTAAGATGGATTTCTATGGTGGAAATGGTGAAGGAGATTTGAAGGTTGAAAATGGACATTTGGAGGCTGGTGCTGTGGTGCAATGGGATGACGTCCTGACCTGAAGCGCCAGCATCCCATATGGGCACCGGTTCAACACCTGGCTACTCTACTTCCCATCCAGCTCTCTGCTATGGCTTGGGAAAGCAGTGGAAGATGGCCCAAGTCCTCAGACCCCTGCACCTGCATGAGAGTCCCAGAAAAAGCTCCTGGCTCCTGGCTTCGGATCGGTTTAGCTCCGGCCATTCCAGCCAACTGGGGAGTGAACCAGCGGATGGAAGACCTCGTTCTCTCTCTCTCTCTCTCTCTCTCTGCCCTCTTCTCTCTGTGTAACGCTGACTTTCAAATAAATAAAAATAAATTTTTTTAAAAGAAAATGGACATCTGGACATCAGGATTTAGATTTTAAAAGATAAATCAAAGCAGGAAAGGTCTGCCACCCTCCCTGGGAGACAAATGGGAGCATGAGAAGGTGGAGAAAAAAATGACAGGCAATGGAACACAAGTTGCTGCACCTGGGATGATATTTTTGGAAAAAGAAAATATATAGGATGGAGTAGCTGCCATTTCTTGGTATGAACATAGCCGGTGTCATTGCAGGAAATTGAAATCTAAAAGAAAATGGTGGATAGGTTGAAGTTAAATATGGCTGGGGGAGGGGAAAGCCTGCAGTAGGGCAGGAACAAAAGTAGGGCCTCCGTAAGGGTTGGATACAGGTATGGCTGTGCTGCTGGTGTGGCCAAGTGAGTCGGGGCTTTATACCAGTTTTTGGTATAATGCACAAGGTAAGAGAAGCCAGGCTGTAGAGCAGACACCGAGGTTCCATCTAGAAATGAGTAACACCAGCACAAATGCAAGGCTTTTAGGACAGAGAATTTTCAGGAAGCTCTAACTCTAAAGAGGAGACACTCTCCAGTATTTAGAACTTAGAGGTTTTGCTCCTTTTTGCTTATCTCTGAACCTTTGAATGGTAAAGCCTTCCTCTCTGAAAAGCCCAGTCACAGAATTGTCCACCACTAAAGTCACATTTCTAATTTAGCTATGCTTGCCTTGCCTCCTTGGCGTCTTCTTCCGCCAGTGATCTTGATCTTGATGGTTCTTGTGGTGCAGCCTTTGGTTTCAACTCACACTGCTCTTTCTGCATGGACTTCAGTCACCTGCAAGTACAGGGGATTCCACCATCATTAGGGCCAGAGAGTAGTGTAGATGATTTTACCACTGGTGTCCTGTAGGCACAAACTAGGGAGAAATTGGGATACAAGTGAGATTTATCTTTGTTTTGCCTTCCCCCATTTGCTGTCATCCACCCCCTTACTGAATAAGTGATAAAAATAACAAACTGTCCAATATCACACTTCTAAAAACAGAAATAATGCCCTGTGGTGTAATAGACAGTGGTACTGTCTCATTACTTCCCCTGATGTGCCAGCATGTTTGAAACAGAAAAGATGATATCTATTCGCACATTTCTTGGATTTACTTTGTTATGCAAAATTATTCCACTTTGCTTTCACTGTTGTATCTTGGGGCCTCCAGGAACAGCTCTTTCTTTTGAGCATCTGGAAGCTCCAGTCCTTAGTGTCAACTTTGGGGCACAGGATTTTGTCTAGAAGTTCAGACCACTGCCGATGTGGACTGAGAGGAGTGTATGTACACACAGCAAACACACAATGGCAAGCATGCAGTCATAAATACACATGAAATGCCCAATAGAGTTTTACATCCCTTAACATTTCTATTTTCAGAACACTTTGTTTAAATAAGGTTTTAGCCTTGGGGATTATCTTCAACAAGTGCAGCAGACCTAGATGATCCAAGGTCATCTGTGTCTAACATGAGACTAATCTTCTATGTTTGTGTTCAATATCCTTCACAATGACCTTCAGTATATTGGGGATCTTTGTTCTGGACGGCCATTGTCCTGATGACTTTGTGAAAGCATACAGCAACTTTCAGGATCTTTGCTGAGGTACAGATTTTAACAGCCATTATCCTTTGAGTGAACTTTGAAATATTTTCTCTTGCCACATTATTTCATGTATTTGTGTACAGAAACATTTGCCATAGCCTGCTGACTCCAAGGCTCAGGCTCTTGGGGTTATTTTAAATCACAAAATGTTACCCAAACACTATGAACTCTTTTTCTTGTAATTTTAGGGGAAACTATAAGCAAATAGGTCTTCCTGAATTTTAATTCCAGAAAATAAAAATTCAAGATTAAAATGACATAAAGAAGTTTTTACCATTTATAGATTTGAAGATTTTTCTGCATATTCCTTCTTTAGTTGCTTGATTTACTAAGATATGCTATTTCACTGAAATCAATGTCCTTATTTTCTGTAACATTTATTTGTTTGGAAGGCAGAGTGACAGCAAGTCAGAGAGAGATGGGGAGAAAAGAGATGTTCCATCTACTGGCTCATCCTGCTATGGCCGGGGAGGGGTCAGGTGGAAGCCTACAGCCTGGAACTCCATCTGGATCTCCAATGTTGGTGGAAGGGGTCCAAGCACTTGGGGCATTTTCAGCTGCTTTCCTAGGCACATCAGCAGGGAGCTGAATTGGAAGCAGACCAGCTTACTCAAACTGGCATTTTGAAATGGGACACCAGCATGTCAGGTGGCAACTCAACCCATTGTTCCACAACACCTGGGCCAATGCTCCTTAATAGTAATGCCTCTGTTTGCACTTAATTTAGTGAATTTGCTGTGGAGATTTTGCACAAAATAGAGGCTGCATTTCACAACCTCTACCATATATATATAGGGCCAAGTAGCTAAGTCATGGACAGTGAGATGTGGGTGGAGAAGACACATCACACTTTCAAGCACAATCTGCATAAATCTCTTAGATGATCTTCAATTTTCTCTTTCCTCTCAACTTTCATCTGGCTTTCAATGCCAAAGTGACTTCCAAAGTTCCCTGTTGTTGGGGGGAGTGAACCAGTAGATGGAAGATCTCTCTCTCCCTCTGTGTGTGTGTGTGTGTGTGTGTGTGTGTAACTTCGCCTTCTAATTAAATAAATAAATTCTAAAAAATGAAAGAAAAAAATTTCCATGTTGAAACTGCAGATCTCCATAGGTCTTGCTCTCTGGACAACTGCATGGAGTCATTATCTCAAGGACTGATGGGACTTTATGTGAGCAAGAAAAAGATATCTGCCCCACCTTGTTTATAGCAGCACTGTTCAAAGTAGCCAAAATGTGGAATTGACCAAGACGACCACCATATAATGAATGGATAAAGAAAATGTGGTATATATACACTTCAGAATACCATTCAGCTATTAAAAAAAGGAGATCCTGTCCTTTGCAGCAAAATGATTGGAACTGAAGGACATCATATTGAATTAAACAAGCCAGAAACAGAAGACAAATACTGGATGTTTTCCTTCACTCGTGGGAACAAAAGTTAAAAAGAAAACTCAACCTGAACACAAAATGTTGACTAGAAGAGGCTAGAAGGGGTAGGAAGGATAAAAGTAGTTTGGGAAGGAAGATGGGTGTGGTTCATCAATTGTGAAGAATACACAAATATGAGATGTTAATAACAGGGTGAGTGAGTGATTGGTATTTGGGCACTTTCTATGTTACTATTTCAAATTATTGATATGTAAATTTAAATATCAGAAATATTTAAAAAGCAAGTAAATACAATATCAGAATTACAAATAAAGATCCATTTAGTCTCTTTCTTTGTTTACAAACGTTAACCATAAAGATCTGGTAAGATTTTGTGTTTTTACATATTTTTAACATATCAAGAATGAAATCTTATTAGGAAGCTTTCATACAAAAAGATTTGCATGCATTTTTACAAAGACATGCTCATCATGTGAGAGTCCTCTTCAACCTACTTGACAAGTCCCCAGGCAACTTATTCTCACTGTAGCAAGCACAGGAATGTAGTTCTCTGTATCTCTGGAGCCTAAAGAATTTTTAACCAAGGATTGGGTCGGGGGCAGAGGGAAAGTTCATCATCTTGAAGTATAAAGCCAAAATTACCAAGTCCTAACATAGACCATTCTTACTCTGGATCACAAAATATATTTAAAAAATGTTGTGATTCTCATGAAATATTACAAACATAGGGATGGGCATTTAGCACAGCAATTGAGATGCTGCTTGGGATGCCTTCATCTCGTATCAGAGTGTCTGGGCTCCGATCACAGCTTCACTCCCAACTCCAACTTCCTGCTAATGTACACCATGGTAGGCAGCAGTTAATGGCTCAGCATTTGGGTTCCTGCACCTATATGAGAAACCAAGATTGAATTTCAGGCTCCTGGCTTGAGCCTGGCCCAAACCCAGCCCTTGAAAGCATTTGGGGAGTAATCAGCAATGGAAGATCTCTCTGTCTCTCTGTCTCTCTGTCGCTCTTCCTTTCAAGTACAAAGAAAATAAAAGTGAAATAAACAAAACTTTAGAAAAAGAAATATAAACAGATGTCCAGAAATAGAGGCAGGTATGTGTACACACACAGAGACACAAACACACACACACTGCTGTCTCTTTCTCTTTACTCATGAATTTTTTTTTACTTATTTGACATATAGAGTTAGACAGTGAGAGAGAGAGACAGAGAGAAAGGTCTTCCTGCCATTGGTTCACCCTCCAAATGACCACCATGGCCGGCGCACTGCGCCAATCCGAAGCCAGGAGCCAGGTGCCTCTTCCTGGTCTCCCATGTGGGTGCAGGGCAAAAGGACCTGGGCCATCCTCCACTGCCCTCCCGGGCCACAGCAGAGAGCTGGACTGCAAGAAGAGCAACCGGGACAGAATCCAGCGCCCCAACCAGGACTAGAACTTGGGGTGCCGGCACCGCAGGCGGAGGATTAGCCAAGTGAGCCACAGCGCCAGCCCCTATTCATGCATTTTAATATACAGGCATACCACTAAAACACACAATACTTCATTCTCTTATGGTTGCTCCTAATCACTTGTTAAAATATTATCCATTATCTGGGGGCCAGCACCATGGCTCACTTGGTTAATCATCCACCTGCGGCACCGGCATTCCATATGGGCATCGTATTCTGTCCCGGCTGCTCCTCTTCCAGTCCGGCTCTCTGCTGTGGCCTGGGAAGGCAGTGGAGGATGGTTCAAGTGCTTGGGCCCCTGCACCCACATGGTAGACTGGGAGAAAGCACCTGGCTCCTGGCTTCAGATCAGCGCAGAGCCAGCCTTAGAGGCCATTTGGTGGGGTGAACCAATGGAAGACTTTTCTCTCTCTCTCTCTCTCACTGTCTATAACTCTACTTGTCAAATAAATAAAAAAAAATTATCTATTATGGATAAATTATACACTGACTCCCAGAAACATCATGTTTTGAAATACCCCCATTAGAGCAATATAGTTGGTTGATTGAATACTTGAGCCTTGGAATTTCAGAGCAACATTTGAAAAATGCTGCCCTCACTTACCGTGTGACCTCAGCCAAATTATTTAATCTCTTGGAGACTCAAGTTTATTTTTCTGCAAACCAGAATAACTTAATCATTGGACTGCTATGAGGAGTAAATTAAACAATGCCTCTAAAGTGCCCAATATAATTTCCTGTACCATAATAAATTGAATAGATATAATTATTATCCAAGAGATTTGACTTTTATATCTTTAAAGGAACTATCACACACATCACAAAAGAACAATCCAGTATTTATTTTGCATGCACAAAACCAAAAAGCCAACCAAGGAAATTAAATAATTTTTCCAAAAATAGGAAGTAGCATTAAAAGGAAAAATAGAGAGTACCTCAAAAGCATAAAAACCACAAACATGCAAGACTGCTACAAAGTCTAGGGCTTTTTTATTAATATAAAGAAAACTGATTTCATGTATTTCATAGATACAATTCTAAGATGATAACCATACTTCCTTCCCTCTCCCTTTCCTAAATCCTATCCCCCCTTTCCTCCAGTCACTATTTTTTGCAGATAATTTAATCCACTCTATTCACCACTAACCATAATATTCAACAAGTAAAAAAGTAGGAAGACCACAGTCAGTTCCAGACAAGTATAAACAAGAGCTAAAAGAGAAAGCTGTATCACAGGATGCCCATTTCATTCCTATACATTTTTCATATTCTGTATTGACTGCACCATATCAGGGAAAACATGATGTTTGTCTTTTTAAGACTGTTTTATTTCACTAAGCATACTGGTTCCAAGTTGCACCCATTTTGGTGTAAAAGATAGGATTTCATTTTTGATGTGTTTTTTTTTTTTCATAGTTTTCCGAGGTGTAAATACACATTTTTTTTTCATCCAGTCACCAGATGATGGACATCTGGGTGGATTTCATAACTTAGCTATTGTGAACAGAGCTGCAATAAACATGGGCCCCTGCCTTTGGATCAGCCCAGCTCCAGCTGTTGCAGACATCTGGGAAGTGAACCAGCAGATGGAAGACCTTTCTGTCTCTCTCTCTCTCTCTCTCTCTCTCTCTCTCTCTGTAACTCACCTCTCAAATAGAAAATTTTAAAAAGAGCATGAGAAGTTTATAGTAACCAATGCCTCCTTCAAGAAATTGGATATTCATCAAATAAATGATCTAACATTGCATTTCAAGGACCTAGAAAAACAAAAAACCAAATCCAAAATTATAGGAGGCAAAAAGTAATTAAATTAGAGAATAAATTTAAAAAATTGAAAACACAAACAATAAAAAAGATCAGTGAAGTGGAAGTTGGTTTTTTGAAAAAAACAAACAAAACTGATAGCGTATTAAAATCAGAGATGAAAAAGGGAGCAGGAGCCCACGCACTTGGACCATCTTCTACTGCTTTCCCAGGCCACAGCACAGAGCTGGATCAGAAGAGGAGCTGCTGGGACATGAACTGGTACCCATTTGGGATGCCAGTGTCACAGGCAGCAGCTTAGTTTACTATGCTACATTGCTGGTCCCTATAAAATTCTCTCATAACACTGCTTTTGCTGTACACCATGAGTTTTGATATGTTATATTATCATCCTCATTCATTTCTAAGATTTTTTTAAATTTCCATTTTGATTTCTTCTATGACCATCTATTCAAGAGCAATCTGCTCAGTCTCTATGTGTTTGCATATTTTCTAGGGTTTTTTAAGTTGTTAATTTCCAGCTTCATTCCACTGTGGTCAGAAAAGACCCACAATGTGATTTCAATTTTTTTTTTTTTAATTTGCTGAGGCTAGTTTTATGGTCACACATAAGAAACAGCTCTTGCAAATCATTTTGCCATTGCTATCTCAATAAACAATTGACATTTTGTTAATTAGCTTACTAGAAGACAATGGATTCTTGTTGACAGAAGTGGTCCATTATCATTCACTGTGATGAATAGTACAGATGGGATATAATTAGAAGATAATTAGCCTATTTTACTTGTGTGGATTGGCTAACGTGGTTGATATTCTCCTTGGCAACCAAAGGTTATAAGAACGCACCTTGGACTGGATTCCCTTGAGATGGATTCCATGGATACTTGATCCCTAATCAGGTCTGCATCTAGCAAGTGATTTTAGATTTTTTTTTAAATTTATATGAGAGGCAGAGAGATGGAGAAATAGGAAACTCCCATTCACAGATTCAGTCCCCAATGCCTGAAATAGCCAGGGCTAGGCTGGGCTAAAGCCAAGACCCAGAATTGCGATCCAACTTTCCCAAGTGCATGGCAGGAATGCAGTTACTTCAGTCATGACTGTGGCTTCACAGGATTTGCATTAATAGGAAGATGGAATTAGGAGCCAGACCCAGGAATGAACCCCAGGTGGTTTTATGCAGGGCACGGGCATCCTAACTTATCTCTTAACTGCTAGGCCAAACATCCACCCCTGGTTTACATTTCTGATCATAGCAGAATGTTGTCTCACAAATGTGGTTGGCTGCATTCCAATAAGGCAGAATAGGGAAAGGACACAATGATTTAGGGTAGGGAAAAATAGCAGCAAAGTGGAGGAAGTGCCTTCCCAGGGGCAGTTGGAGAGAAATCTGCAGTGAAAATTCTACAGAAGAGGGAAGCTGTGGATCAGTGCAGAAGGTGCAGATGCACAGCCCTGAGCATGGACACCACACATGACCCCAGCAGCAGAGAGCTAGAGGAAGCACCAGCTTTGGAGAGCGAGGCGAGACCACCAAACCCAAAATTAGTAGGAAGAAAGAGATATTTAAAAACTAGAGAAAAAGGAAATGTAAAAACAGACACCATAGAAATAAAAAGAATCATCAGAAATTACTACAAGGACTTGTATGCCAGCAAACAGGGAAACATATCAGAAATGGATAGATTCCTGGACACATGCAACCTACCTAAATTGAACCAGGAAGACATTGAAAACCTAAACAGACCCATAACTGAGACAGAAATTGAAACAGTAATAAAGGCCCTCCCAACAAAGAAAAGCCCAGGATCAGATGGATTCACTGCTGAATTCTACCAGACAATTAAAGAAGAACTAACTCCAATTCTTCTCAAACTATTCAGAACAATCGAAGAAGAGGGAGTCCTCCAAAATTCTTTCTATGAAGCCAGCATCACCTTAATTCCTAAGCCGGAAAAAGATGCAGCATTGAAAGAGAATTACAGACCAATATCCCTGATGATAATAGATGAAAAAATCCTCAATAACATTCTGGCCAATAGAAGGCAACAATACATCAGAAAGATCATCCACCCAGACCAAGTGGGATTTATCCCTGGTATGCAGGGGTGTTTCAATGTGCGCAAAACAATCAATGTGATACACCACATTAACAGACTGCAGAAGAAAAACCATATGATTATCTCAATAGATGCCGAGAAAGCATTTGATAAAATACAACACCCTTTCATGATGAAAACTCTAAGCAAACTGGGTATGGAAGGAACATTCCTCAATACAATCAAAGCAATCTATGAAAAACCCACAGCCAACATCCTATTGAATGGGGAAAGGTTGGAAGCATTTCCACTGAGATCTGGTACCAGACAGGGATGCCCACTCTCACCACTGCTATTCAATATAGTTCTGGAAGTTTTAGCCAGAGCTATTAGGCAAGAAAAAGAAATTAAAGATTTACAAATTGGTAAGGAAGAACTCAAACTATCCCGCTTTGCAAACAATATGATTCTTTATTTAGGGGACCCAAAGAACTCTACTAAGAGACTATTGGAACTCATAGAAGAGTTTGGCAAAGTGGCAGGATATAAAATCAATGCACAAAAATCAACAGCCTTTGTATACACAGGCAATGCCACGACAGAGGACGAACTTCTAAGATCAATCCCATTCACAATAGCTACAAAAACAATCAAATACCTTGGAATAAACTTAACCAAGGACGATAAAGATCTCTATGGGCCGGCGCCACGGCTCACTAGGCTAATCCTCTGCCTTGCGGTGCGGGCACACCGGGTTCTAGTCCCGGTCGGGGCGCCAGATTCTGTCCTGGTTGCCCCCCTTCCAGGTCCGTTCTCTGCTGTGGCCAGGCAGTACAGTGGAGGATGGCCCAAGTACTTGGGCCCTGCACCCCATGGGAGATCAGGATAAGTACCTGGCTCCTGCCATCGGATCAGCACGGTGCGCTGGACGCAGCGCACTAGCCGCGGCGGCCATTGGAGGGTGAACCAAAGGCAAAGGAAGACCTTTCTCTCTGTCTCTCTCTCTCACTGTCCAATCTGCCTGTCAAAAAAAAAAAAAAAAAAAAAAGATCACTACGAAGAAAATATGAAAATTACAGAACCTTAAAGAAATAGAAGAGGATACCAAAAAATGGAAAAATCTTCCATGTTCATGGATTGGAAGAATCAATATCATCAAAATATCCATTCTCCCAAAAGCAATTTATACATTCAATGCAATACCAATCAAGATACCGAAGACCTTCTACTCAGATCTGGAAAAAATGATGCTGAAATTCATATGGAGACACAGGAGACCTCGAATAGCCAAAGCAATCTTGTACAACAAAAACAAAGCTGGAGGCATCACAATACCAGGTTTCAGGACATACTACAGGGCAGTTGTTATCAAAACAGCATGGTACTGGTACAGAAACAGATGGATAGACCAATGGAACAGAATTGAAACACCAGAAATCAATCCAAACATCTACAGACAACTTATATTTGATCAAGGATCCAAAACCAATACCTGGAGTAAGGACAGTCTATTCAATAAATGGTGCTGGGAAAATTGGATTTCCACATGCACAATCATGAAGCAAGACCCCTACCTTACACCTTACACAAAAATCCACTCAACATGGATTAAAGACTTCAATCTAAGATCCGACACCATCAAATTATTAGAGAGCATTGGAGAAACCCTGCAAGATATAGGTACTGGCAAAGACTTCTTGGAAAACACCCCAGAAGCACAGGCAGTCAAAGCCAAAATTAACATTTGGGATTGCATCAAATTGAGAAGTTTCTGTACTGCAAAAGAAACAGTCAGGAAAGTGAAGAGGCAACTGACAGAATGGAAAAAAAATATTTGCAAACTATGCAACAGATAAAGGGTTGATAACCAGAATCTACAAAGAGATCAAGAAACTCCACAACATCAAAACAACCCACTTAAGAGATGGGCCAAGGAACTCAATAGACATTTTTCAAAAGAGGAAATCCAAATGGCCAACAGGCACATGAAAAAATGTTCAAGATCACTAGCAATCAGGGAAATGCAAATCAAAACCACAATGAGGTTCCACCTCACCCCAGTTAGAATGGCTCACATTCAGAAATCTACCAACAATAGATGCTGGCGAGGATGTGGGGAAAAAGGGACACTAACCCACTGTTGGTGGGAATGCAAACTGGTTAAGCCACTGTGGAAGTCAGTCTGGAGATTCCTCAGAAACCTGAATAGAACCCTACCATTCAACCCAGCCATCCCACTCCTTGGAATTTACCCAAAGGAAATGACATTGGCAAACAAACAAGCTGTCTGCACATTAATTTTATTGCAGCTCAATTCACAATAGCTAAGACCTAGAACCAACCCAAATGCCCATCAACAGTAGACTGGGTAAAGAAATTATGGGATATGTATTCTATAGAATACTATACAGCAGTCAAAAACAATGGAATCTAGTCATTTGCAACAAGATGGAGGAATTTGGAAAACATCATGCTGAGTGAAGTAAGCCAGTCCCAAAGGGACAAATATCATATGTTTTCCCTGATCGGCGACAACTAACTGAGCACCAAAGGGGAAACCTGTTGAAGTGAAATGGACACTATGAGAAACACTGACTTGATCAGCTCTTGTGCTGACTGTTGATGTACAATGTAATACTTTATCCATTTTAGTATTTTCTTTGTTCTAGTACTATTGGTTGACCTATGAAATTAACACACAATTATTCTTAGGTGTTTAAATTTTAACTGAAAAGTGATCCCTGTAAACATCAGAGTGGGAATAAGAGAGAGAGGAGATGTACATTTTGGGACATGCTCATGCTGACTTACCCCAAATGGTGGAGTTAGAAACGTGCCAGGGGATTCCAATACAATCCCAGCAAGATGGCATGTGCCAATTGTACCAATCACTACTCCAAGTGATCAACTTCAGTTCACAATTGATCACACTGATAGGTCTAAGAGTCAAAGGGATCACACAAACAAGACTAGTGTCTGGTAATACTAACTGATAATATCAAAAAGGGAGAGAACGATCCAACATGGGAAGCGAGATACACAGCAGACTCTTAGAATGGCAGATGTCCTAAATAGCACTCTGGCCTCAGAATCAGCCCTTAAGGCATTTGGATCAGGCTGAAGAGCCCATGAGAGTATTTTAAGCATGGAAAACCAAGACACTCTGGCAAAAAAAAAAAAAAAACAACCCTAAATGAAAGATCTCTATGAGTGAGATCCCAGTGGAAAGAATGGGGCCATGAAAGAAGGAGGTACCTTTCTCTGTAGGCAGGAGAGGACTTCCACTTTGACTATGACCCTGTCAGAATAAGATTGAAGTCGGCAAACTCAAAAGGCTTCCATAGCCTTGACAACTCATGACTACAGCCTAGGGAGATTACTGACACCATAAACAAGAGTGTCAAATTGTTAAGTCAACAACAGGAGTCACTGTGTGCTTACTTCTCATCTGGGATCTGTCCTTAATGTGTTGTCCCATGTGAAGTAATGCTATAACTAGTAATGAAACAGTATTTTGCACTTTGTGTTTCTGTGTGGGTGCAAACTGATGAAATCTTTGCTTAATATATACTGAATCGATCTTCTGTATATAAAGATAATTGAAAATGAATCTTGATGTGAATGGAATGGGAGAGGGAGCGGGAGATGGGAGTGGTGCGAGTGGAGGGAAATTATGGAGGGGGAAAGCCAATGTAATCCATTAACTGTATTTTGGAAATTTATATTTACTAAATAATAAAATAATAATAAAAAAATTCAAAGCAGACCCCACATGATTCTTAAAAAACAACAAAACTGGAGAAAAATAAATAAAATTGAAAGAAAAAAGTTCACTGAAATGAAGAGCTCATTTTTTGAAATAATAAATAAAACTGAATTAATAAATAAAACCATTAGCCCAACTAACTAAAAACAAAACAAAAAAAAGAAGACCCACGTTAATTGAATCAGCAATGAATAAGGAAATATAACACTGGATACCACAAACATAAAAAGAATCTTTAAGAATTACGAAAAAGAGCCACATTCCAACAAATTGGAAAATCTAGAAGAAATGGTTAGGTTCCCAGACACATACCTTCTACCAAAATTGAGCCGTGAAGCCACAGAACGATGAGAGACCAACAACCAAGACAGAGATTGAATCAGTAATAAATAGTCTCCCAACACAGAAAATCTCAAGACTAGATCCGCTGACAACTGAAATCTTCCAGACTTAGCGAAGAACTAATTCCAAGTATTCTCAAATTATTCAAAACAATTCAAAATGGAGAGTATCCTCCCAAACTCTTTCTATGAGACCAGGATCTCCTTACTTCCAAAGCCAGTAAAAGATGAGAGAGACCGATATCCCTGATTCACAGAAATCCATATTATCTTTAGCAATATAAAGGTAATCATTCAGACAATGTTCCAGCCAGGACTGGAACCGGTGCTCACATGGGATTTCAGCACTGCAGGCAGCAGCTTTACCCAGTACACCACAGTGCCGGACTCTATTTTCTTTTTTTCTTTCCTCCCTTCCTCCCTTCCTCCCTTCCTCCCTTCCTCTCTCCCTCCCTTTCTTCCTTCCTTTCAATTTATTTATTTTACTTGAAAGAGTTACACAGAGAGAGAAGGAAAGGCAGAGAAAGAGAGATCTTCCATCTACTGGTTCACTCCCCAACTGGCTGCGATGTCCGGAGCTGCGCCAATCCAAAGCCAGGATCCAGGAGCTTCTTCTGGGTCTCCCATGTGGGTGCAGGGCCCAAGCACTTGGGCCATCTTCTACTGCTTTCCCAGGCCATAGCAGAGAGCTGGATCAGAAGTGGAGCAGCTGGGTCTCAAACCGGTGTCCATATGGGATGCTGGCACTGCAGGCTGTGGCTTTGCCTGCTATGCCACAGCACCAGCCCCCTATTTTATTTTTTAACAACCTTTTTATTTATACAAATAGAATAAATTACATGTATTTTATAGATATAGCTTTTTTAAAGATTTACTTATTTGAAACTAAGAGTTATGAGGAGGGATCTTCCATCCATTGGTTTACTCCCCATATGGCTGCAACAGCCAGAACTGAAGCCAGGAGCCAGGAGCTTCTTCCAGGTCTCCCCCATGGGTGGTAGAGGCCCAGGGACTAGGGTCATCTTCTGCTGTTTCTCAAGCCACTAGTGGAGAGCTAGTTAAGAAGTGGAGCAGCTAAGACATGAACTGGTGCCTCTATGGGATGCTGGTGTTGCAAGCATCAGCTTTACCCATTACACCACAACGTGGGCCCCCATATATAAGAGCATAATGATAAGTTTTAGAGCCCAATGACAATTCCCACTCTATCCTTCTTTCCGGTGTCACTAACTCCCACCCTTCCTCCTCTTATTATTGTTATTTTTAAATTTTACAAGGGAATACTTTGAATTTATTTTATAATTCCAAGTCTAACACTCCACTAAATAAAGAATTCAACAATAAGTAGAAAAACCATTGTTTCTCAGGAATGCAGACAAGAGTCATAAACAATAATTGAATCTCAAAATGTCAATTTAGTTCAAATACATTACATTTTTTACTCTGTAAATTAGCACAAATCAAGGAAAACATGATATTTGTCTTTTTGAGACTGGCTTATTTCACTAAACATAATGGTTTCAAGTTGCATCAGTTTGGTGGTAAAAGACAGGATATATAAAATATTTTAGAAGTTCAATGCGCTATTCATTGTAAGTGCAGCCACCCTATTTTAAAGATTTAACTTTTTTGAGAAGTTCTAGGTTCATACCAAAATTAGAGGAAATCAAAGAGTCCCAATTGAACGCCTGACCCACATACCCACAGCCTCCTATACTATCAGCATTGATGGTGAAATCAGTGTTTGTGATTTTTGCCATTCTAATGACATAGTGGTATCTCATTGGGGTTTTGATTTGCAATTCCCTGACGATATATGAGGCTGAACATCTTTACACATGCTTATTTGCCACTTGTATATCTTCTTTGGTGAGCTGTCTGTTTAGATCTTTCCCCCATTTTTTAAATTATATTGTTTGCTTCTTTACTACTGAGTTTTAAGAATTTATTGTGGGTGTTATAATAGGTTGAGCCTCTACTTGCAGTGTGGGCATCCCATATGGGTGCCAGTTTGAGTCCCAGCTGCTCCAATTCCAATCCAACTCCCTGCTTTTATTACTGGGAAAGCAGTGGAACATTGCCCAAGTTTGTGGGTCCCTGCACCCACATGGGAAACCTAGAAGGAGCTCCTGACTTGGATCAGCCCAGCTCTGGCAGTTGCAACCATCTTGGAAGTCAACCAGTGGATGGAAGACCTCTCTGTCTCTCCCTCGCCCTCCCTCCCTCTTCCCCTCTCTCTCTCTTTGTGACTCTGTTAATCAAATAAATAAATCTTAAAAAAGAATTTATTGCATATTTTATATAACAATCCTTTATCTGATTTATCTTTTGCAAAATTTTCTTAGTTTTATCAGAGTTTGTTTTATATCTTTGTCAAACTAATGGTTAGGAATGATATAATACTATAGTTTTAATGAACTGTGATTATTTTAAAATTCATTGTATATGAATACAAGCTTTTCACAGACATCTTTTCACTTGATTATTGTTCATAGCACTTGTCTATATTCCCACTGAACTATGCCATTTTTAATTCTTACTTGTTGAATTCTTTATTTAATGGAGTATTAAGCTATTGAGAATAAGAAAAATTAAAAATATATCATCTCAAAAATTAAGAAAGAAGGAAAGAGTAAGAGAAAATGGAGGAGGGGAAGGAATGGAGGGCAAGAAGGAGGGAGGATGAAAAATGCCATTATATTCTTAGAATTGAATCTACAAACTATATTGAATCTTTTCTGTATTCACATCACATTAACATGAGAATTGATGAGAATTGTGTTGAAGTAGTTATACATTTGCTGTGATCCTGAGATTCTAATGTATTCATAAATTCCTTAAAAACTCAGTTCAGATGATCATGTTTTCTCCAAATTATTTTTCCTAATCTGCAGCTTGTATTCTCATTCTCTTGATGTTAATTATTTTAAAATACTCTGTAAATATCAGCACATGCAATTTTAGGTATTAAGGGGATTTTGCATACATTATTTTATGTGATGCTCACAATTATTCCATACCATTGGTATTAATCTTCCTGGTAAAATAGGGATAACAATACTATCTTTTCCAGAGGAAAAAGGATTACATGAGTGCTAACACAAGTGCCTAATATACAGTGCACACTATGAAAGAGTTAGCTATTATTATCCTTGCTTTGAAAATGAAGAAGCCAAGACTCAGAGATCCCACAACCAATGAGATGGGAAGCTGTGACTGGATCCCAGACAGTGTTATATTATTTTCAGTCCTTTTTCACTGATGGCATAGAAGAAAGGTGGAAGGACAAGTTCTTGAAGTTGCTGTTCTCCAAAAACATGTCACTTAAGGGGGCCTTTTCTTCTCTGGGGACAAGTTTGATGATCACAAACTTATCCCTTTGTATGTATGAGGCTTTTTGCCTCTGACCATTTTCAATTATTTGCAGAGGCACTGATCTTGAAAATTCAAGGATGTGGAGAAGCTGTTAGGAATCAACTATTTCACATTCTCTATTCAGCATGCGCTGAGCCAAAGATGGAGACACTAATAAGACACAAGGAGACTGATTGATTTTCATCTGTCCCACTGAGTCATGGGCAGAAAACACAATTGCCTCTCAAGTCTCCTAGTTCTTACTAGGGAGTTCTTTCCTCTCTACCTTCCTGCTACTTGATTTTTATTCTCCTCCTTCCCTCTCTTGTCTCCTTCTGTTGCTCGTGGTCTATATCTTTTTTTCTTGCTCTTTCTTTTCTCCTTCACTCTGTGTGTATATGAAATATTACGAAGGGACAGAAAAATATTTAACACACACATGCACATGTCACTTGTAAAGCAAACCCCACTTAAGTTTTTAAACTTACTGATTTGAAAGCCAGAGTCAGAGAGGGACATTGACTGACTCTCATCTGCTACTGACTCCCCAAATACCTGCAATGGCTGTGAGGTTAGAGCTGGGAGAAAGAAAACTCAATTTTTCTGATGCATGAGTTGCAGAGACCTAAGTACTTGAGCCATCATCCCTGCCTTCGAGGTTTCACATTAGCCAGAGGCTGGAATTTGGAACCAGAGCTAGGATTTGAACCCAGGCACATTGATATGGGATGTAGGACATCCTAAGTAACTGCCAGACCAAATGCCCACCTGAGAAACTCTCACTTATAAAGCAAGATCCAGATCAAGAAACAGAACATAGTTGGCTCCCAAGAAGCCGCCACATAATCCTCTTTGATCATCAACCCATCCTCTTCCCATCCCCAGTCAAGGGAACTGCTATTCTGACTTTTCAGTGATTTCTCTTGTTCTATTTAGTAGTTTCATTATCTGTGTGTGCATCTCTATTCAAATAATTTAGTTTTGTCTACTCATTTACAGTGGTTTTGATATACAGTAAGCTACACAAAGTGTAAATTTGACATTTTTGACATATGTATGCACACATGAAACGATCACCACAGTCAGTAAGCATACATATTGATCAACCCCAAAGTTTCCTGGTGCCTTTTAGTGTTTTCTCTTTCAGGTCCCTCCCTGACCCCACACAATTTCCCCATATCTTCTCTAGTCAATCTCTGACCTGCATACTGTAATGAATAGTTAGCATTTTTTAACTGTTATTTAGTAAATATAAATTTCCAAAGTACAGCTTATGAATTACAATGGCTTCCCCCCATAACTTCCCTCCCACCCGCACCCCTCCCATCTCCTGCTCCCTATCCCATTCCATTCACATCAAGATTCATTTTTAATTATCTTTATATACAGAAGGTCAATTCAGTATATATTAAGTAAAGATTTCAACAGTTTGCACCCACACAGAACATAAAGTGTAAAATACTGTTTCAGTACTAGTTATAGCATTAATTCACATTGGACAACACATTAAGGACAGAGATCCTACATGAGGAGTAAGTGCACAGTGACTCCTGTTGTTGACTTACCAAACTGACACTCTTGTTTATGGTGTCAGTAATCTCCCTAGGCTCTAGTCATGAGTTGTCAAGGCTATGGAAGCCTTTTGAGTTTGCCGACTTTGATCTTATTTAGACAAGGTCATAGTCAAAGTGGAAGTTCTCTCCTGCCTACAGAGAAAGGTACCTCCTTCTTTCATGGCCCCATTCTTTCCACTGGGATCTCACTTGCAGAGATCTTTCCTTTAGTTTTTTTTTTTTTTTTTTTCCAGAGTGTCTTGGGTTTCCATGCTTAAAATACTCTCATGAGCTCTTCAGCCAGATCCGAATGCCTTAAGGGCTGATTCTGAGGCCAGAGTGCTATTTAGGACATCTGCCATTCTATGAGTCTCCTGTGTATCCCATTTCCCATGTTGGATCGTTCTCTCCCTTTTTGATATTATCAGTTAGTATTACCAGACACTAGTCTTGTTTGTGTGATCCCTTTGACTCTTAGACCTATCAGTGTGATCAATTGTGAACTGAAGTTGATCACTGGGACTAGTGAGATGGCATTGGTACATGCCACCTTGATGGGATTGAGTTGGAATCCCCTGGCACATTTCTAACTCCACCATTTGGGGCAAGTCAGCTTGAGCATGTCCCAAATTGTACATCTCCTCCCTCTCTTATTCCAACTCTTATATTTAACAGGGATCACTTTTCAGTTAAATTTGAACACCTAAGAATAATTGTGTGTTAATTACAGAGTTCAGCCAATAGTATTTATAGAACAAAAAAAAATACTAAAAGGGATAAAGTATTAAGTTGTACATCAACAGTCAGGACAAGGGCCAATCAAGTCACTGTTTCTCATAGTGTCCATTTCACTTCAAAAGGTTTCCTTTTTGGTGCTCGGTTAGTTGTCACCAATCATGGAGAACATATGATATTTGTCCCTTTGGGACTGGCTTATTTCACTCAGCATGATGTGTTCTAGATTCCTCCATTTTGTTGCAAATGACCAGATTTCATTTTTTTTTTTTTTTAGTGCTGTTTAGTATTCTATTGAGTACATTTTTTAGAATTGGACATTAACACAGTCAATAGACATGTTCTCTTTCTGGTCTAGCTTTGTTTATTCTAGCAGGTTGTAGGGCTGCACTGTTGGGGTTTTCATTTGTACTGCTATGATGATCAATGACACTGAGCATGTTTTCATGTGTTTGTCATTTGCTTTGGTAGAGCATTAGCATCTTCTGCACATTCTTAAAAACTTTACTTTTATTTTAAAGGGAGAAAAGGAGAGGGAAAGGGAGAAGGAGAAGGAGAGAGAGGAGAGGGTGCTCCCTTCAATTGGTTTTTCCCCCAAATGCCTAATGGCCAGGGCTAGGCCAAGCCAAAGCTGAAGGCCAGTAACCCAATCCAGACTTCCCACAGGAACTCAATTATTTGAATCCTTTCCAGGGTGCGTATTCAAGAAGCTGGAATTGTGATTGGAGCCAGGACTCTAATTTGCATCTTAATCACCAGGCCAAATATGTGCCCTGTCTCCTGCATATTCCTTACTGAGTTCTTTGTCTTCTTGAGATGCAAAAGACCTCTATAAAAATCCTTTATAAGCCTTAGGCAGATGTTTTGTCAATATTTGCTCGAAATCTGTGGTTTTCTTTGTCATTTTTGTGACAGTGCCTTTTGAAGAAAAAGGGTCTTAATTTTGAGGAGGCATCATCTTTTGAGTTTACCTTTATATTTCACGCTTTTTATGTATGTGTATTGGGTTGTAGAAATCTTTTCTAAAGCCAATGTATCTCAGATTTACTACTGTGTTTTGGATGTTATTTAGATGTAAATCTTACATTCAGATATATAATTCATTTGGAGTAAATTTTGTAAATTTTGTGCATATAAGTCAAAATTTGAATTTTATATGTAGAGCTAAAAACTTTTATAGACATATTTGTTGCAAATATTACTATTTTCCATTGGACTGTCCTGGCATACTTGTCAAATGCTAACTTACCATAATGTGCCTATTTTAGTATATCTATTCTGTTCCATGTATGTATATATATATATATATATATATATATTTATGCCAATATATCTTATTAACTTTATTGTTAAAAAATATACTGTCTTCAAATTAGAGAATTTAAGTCCTCCTAACTTAAGTGACTTTTTCAAAATTTTCTTGGCTATTTGAGATGATTTGTATTTTCAAAAGAATATAGTCAGTTTGTCAACTTCTAAAAAAATCCTGAAATTCTGAGATTATATTGAATCTTGAGGACAACTTGGGGGGAATTGATATCTTAACAATACCAATTGTTCTCATCTTGAACATGGTATCTCTTTCCTATGTATTTAAGTTTTTAATTTATTTTGTTTAATTTTAATTTTAAATTGAATTTTTTCATATTATAATGTTCTTTGGCATTTTTATATAGTTTTGTTTATCCTTGGGTTATTCTAAGTTTTTTTTTTTTATCTTGGTTCTTTTCAAATCAGGAAATTTTTTGTGATTATTTCCTCAACTATCCATCCTGCCCATATCTTATTTTCTTCTTTTGATGTTTAATTTCAAATCAGATGATCTGAAAGATCATTTATAATTTAGTTTATTTTTTCTTGGTTTGCTTTATTTTTATTTTCTATTGTTATGCACTCCAGTTGCCTGATCAAAATTCTACCACTACTTAATTTACTATAGCTCCATTTTGAGTATTTTTAATTTAGATTTTTTTCACCTCTAGAACATCCATTTGATTCTATTTGATTCTTTTATGTCTTGCATTTCTCTTCTTATCATGTCCATGTTTTTTCTTTCTATGTTGAAGAATTTAATGGAGTAAAATTCCATAGGGAGAGGATATTTTGAAAAATTTGAGAGGCTGGTACTGTGGCATAGCAGGTAAAGCCTCCACCTGCAGTACTGGCATCCCATATAGGCACCAGTTTGAGTCCCAGCTGCCCTACTTCTAATCCAGCTCTCTGCCATGGCCTGGGAATGCAGTGGAGGGTGGCCCAAGTCCTTGGGCCCCTGTGCCCACATAGGAGACCCGGCATAGGCTCCTGGTTCCTGGCTTCAGACTGGCCCAGCGCCAGCTGTTGCAGCCACTTGGGGAGTAAATCTGCAGATGGGGGACCTCTATCTCTGCCTCTGCCTCTCTGTAACTCTTTCAAATGAATAATAAATTTATTTTTTTAAAAAAGGGAAAGCTTATTTTATTGGAAAAGGAGGAAGAAAGACTCTCCTGTGTTTCTTCATTCCCCAGTTGACTGTAGGAATAGTCAAGACTGAAGTCAAAATCAAGGAATTCAATCCATATGGGTGGCAAGGACCCAACTACTTGAGCAATCATTATTTGCCTCCCAGGATATGCAATGGCAGGAGATTGGATTTTAGGCAGAGCTGTGACTTGACTCTGATATGGGATATGGGCCAAATGCCAGCCCCTGGAAATGATTTAATTTTTTAAAAGAAATTTATTTATTTTAATTTTATTTGAAAGGCAGAGAGGCAGAGGTAGAGATGGACAGAGATCATCTATCTTCTGGTTTATTCCCAAACGCCTGCAAGAGATGGGGATGCCCCAGACCAAAGCATTGAGCACAGAACTCAATTCAGGAAGGACATGGGGGTGGCAGAAATGTTGAAGTATTTGAACAATCATCTGCTACTTCCAAGGATACACACTAACAGGAAATGGGATCAGAAGTGCTGTACCTAGGACTCAGATCAGAGTCCTTTTGATATGGGAAACAGGCATCCCATACGGCAACTGAACCATGACACCAAGTGCTCAGCCCTGAAGAAGACTTTTTCAGTAAGATGCATGAGTATTGTGTCCCTGGGGTCATTTCATGATCTTGGCATAGGCTGGAGGATGAGAATATTCCTTAGCCTTGTGATGAATTTCACTGCTGAGGAACTGAGAATCCAACAGATATTAATGGTCTCCTGAGTGCGGGATGACAAAAATCGAGACTTGAACATCTTCAAATGTATGACCAATTTCATTGCAAGTAGTTGGATGGAATCTCCTTAAACCAAGGTTCAATCTAAAAAAGTCAATCTCATAGAAACAGTAGAAATGTGGTTGCCAGGGACTGGGAGTCAGGGGAAATTTATAGAAAGGGGAAGATATTAATCAGAGTATAGAGTTTCAGTTAGACTGGAGGAATGCATTTTAATAATCTATTATACTCATGGTAACCACAGTTAATGTAATGTATTGTATGTTTGAAAATCACTAAAAGGATGCATTTTTAATGTTCTTCCTATAAAAAGTAAGTTTATGAGTGATGAATATGTTACTTTTCTCATCTTTCTACAACATATACATAGATCAAAATGTCACATTGTATCCCATAAATATACAATTATTTGCCAATTAAAATAAGTGTGCTGTACATTGAGATTTAATGCCATAGCTAGTACTCAAACAGTGTTTTTCACTTTATGTTTCTGTGTGGGAGCAAACTTGAAATCTTTACTTAATGTATGCTAAACTGATCTGTATATAAAGAGAATCGAAAATGAATCTTGATGTGAATGGAAGGGGAGAGGGAGTGGGAAAGGGGAGGGTTGTGGGTGGGAGGGACGTTATGGGGGGGAAGCCATTGTAATCTATAAGCTGTACTTTGGAAATTTATATTCATTAAATAAAAGTTAAAATAAAATAAAATAAAATAAAATAAATTAATTTTATAAAACATGTCATCTTATATAATTCAATTTATTTTCAGCAGAAGAGTTGATCCCAATAATTTAGTCTATCTTTACTAGAGGTCCAAAACCACTTTACTTTCTTCAACAAGGCAATTTGCTGAATATTGAGAGACTAAAGTACAGGAAAATGGGACATAGTTTAGACTCTTAAGAGGTAACCAAAGACTTTTTGGCTGCTCATTTGTTTTAAGATAAACTTAAATCTTATTACCTGGCTGGCATATGTGGCTCTTTGTGGATTGCTTACAGTTGTAATTTGAGGCTCATCTAGTTACATGTCTATCAAATGCTCAGCTCCAAGCCACTTGGACGTCCTTGTTTTTCCCTGGATGCACCATAGTCTTTTTCACCCTGCCTTTGCACATGCTATTCAAGGAGCCAGATTGATTTCATGACACCTGAAAACCATATTTAGGTGCTACTTTCTGGTGCTTCTGCACATGCCCTGTGCTTGAACTTAGCGCATTACATTTACCCACTTTTTCAAAAAATCATTCACTCATCCAGCGAATATCTGCTTAGCATATTCTACTCCCTACCCAGATAGTGATACAGACACAGAAGGCAATCATTGCCCTGGCTTTATGTTCTTATTTGTACTTGTCTAGTCAATGGTCTACCTTCCTTAGCTGATTATGAGCTTTACCTTTTCAGGAACTAGTACAGGAGCTACACTTTTGAAAGACCAAATAAATGTCTTTGGAATCAATTAATGAGTGAGTATGACAGCAGAAAAAGGAGGAATTATGAAGTTTCAAAAAATAAACTTCCATTGTAAACAATGCTTTAGCTCTTTGCTGCAAGTTTTCAGAGCAAATTTATTTTCTTTATATTTTTATATTATTTGATTTTATATACAAGTGATTATGCATGATTTGATCTTCAGCATATTTATATTCACAAGAATAAAATAATAAAAGTGTGCAAAAAATGTAAAGCAATTCTACAGCTATTCACAGCAAGCCCAGACATTTTTATAATTATTCAGGAGCTGTGTCAAATGAACATATCCTGCTGTTTGCCCTTAGTTCTGGCAAATGACAGTTTTGAGGGTTTGTTGTATTAAAAATATCTATGAGGACTTTTGTTAGTTGCTTCAGAAACTGGCATACCAAACACTGTCAAGGAGGATGTGAGAAAAGTTGGACACTTAAAACACATCTTTCTTCATAATAATTCCTATAAACTTATAAATCCAATTCTTTCCAGCAAACTTCAAGTCTGCCTTTTTTAAATAGAAAACTTTTATTTAATAAATACAAATTTCAAAAGTACAACTTTTGGATTATAGCAGTTCTTCCCCCTATAACCACCCTCCCACCCGCAAACCATCACATCTCCTACTCCTCCCATCCCATTCTTAAGATTCATTTTTAATTATCTTTATATACAGAAGGTCAACTCTATACTAAGTAAAGCTTTCAACAGTTTGCACCCACACAGACACACAAAGTATAGAGTACTGTTTGAAGACCAGTTTTACCGTTAATTATCATAGTACAACTCATTAAGGACAGAGGTCCTACATGGAGAGTAGTTGTTGATTTAACAATTGACACTCTTATTTATGACCTCAAAGATCCTACATGAGGAGTAAGTGCACAGTGACTCCTATTGTTGATATAACAATTGACACTCTTATTTACGACGTCAGTAATCACCCAAGAGGCTCTTGTCATGAGCTGCCAAGGCTATGGAAGCCTCTTAAGTTCACCAACTCCAAACTTGTTTAGACAAGGCTATATCAAAGTGGAAGTTCTCTCCTCCCTTCAGAGAAAGGTACTGCCTTCTTTTATGGCCCGATCTTCGCTCTGGGATCTCACTCACAGAGATCTTTCATTTAGGTTTGGTTGGTTTTTTTGGTGTTTTTTTTTTTTTTTTTTTTTTTTTTTTTTTTTTTTTTTTTTGCCACAGTGACTTGGCTTTCCATGCCTGAGATACTCTCATGGGCTTCTTAGCCAGACCCGAATGCTTTACGGGCCGATTCTGAGGCCAGAGTGCTGTTTAGGGTATTTATCATTCTATAAGTCTGCTGTGTATCCCACTACCCCTGTTAGATCATTCTCTCCTTTTTAATTTTATTAATTATTATTAGCAGACACTGGTCTTATTTATGTGATCCCTTTGTGGGGAACACTGGCACCAGAAGCCATGGTTTTGTCAGACTCTTCAGCAATTCCAGGGGAGAGGAAAACATTTGAAAACCCTATGAGACACATGAAATTTGTTCCATTTATATAAATTAAAAATTTTTAATTAAAAAAAACAAGGAAGAATTGTTCAACTAGGGAAAGAACTGTTATTAAACACAAACTTTAGTGAATAACAACTTGGGATATGGACTCCAAATCCCCCAAGAAACCTCTGTCTCTCATAGTCTTGGTCCCATACTAACCTCTCGGAATTCACTATTCACCTCTGTAAAAAGAGCTTCATAAAAGACCTGTTTCAAGGGAAGGTTGTGGGTATATCCATGAAGCATACTAAATGTTAGTTTCCCTTTCCCAATCAAGCAAAGAAGAAGCACTTAACAAGTAGGAGCATAGCTCAGTGCCTACTCAAGCTTACTCTACTGACTTCACTTCCTGTTGTGTTAGAATTTTTACCCTCAGTATAAACTGCTTTATAAAAAACTTTTCAGTTCCAATAAAACAAGAAACACCATATTGAAGTCTAGAATAAATATTAGGATAAAAATTCACCTATAAAAAACCCACACGTATGTCAAAAGACAGCAGTCCAAAACTTTGAAGTATAAGCAGCAAAATCAAAAAGGCTACTCAAGACAAAGAAAACAACTTGCTGATTGATAGAAATGCAAGCCAGCCCAGGGAAGAAAGGAGGGATGCCCCTTTCAATGTGCCCCTCCCCACTCAGCGTTCTGTGTCCTCCTCCTGTCTCTTTCCCTTCCTTTCCTCAAGTCTGAGTTGTAGGTAAGAAGAGAAGGTGCTCAGGGGAACTTTTCCTCCCCACCTCTCTCCTTTCCTTATCAGAGCAGGAAGTCTCATGTTATTCCGCAATTCCTGTGGAACTTGACAGAAGATCTAAATTTGTAATGGAAGTATTTAATAAGTATGGTCTGATCCTTTTGGGGGAAAAAAGCAGGAAGTCTGGGACAGGTGTTGTGGGACAACAGGTTAAACCACTGCTTGTGTTTCCCACATCCCACATCGCAGTGGTTTGTTCACCTCTCAGCTACTCTGTGCTTCTGATCCAGCTTCCTGCTAATGTCCCTGGGAGGCAGCAGGCAATAGCTCAAGTGCTTGGGTTCCTGCCACTTTCATGGCAGACTTGGAGGGAGTTCCTGGTTCCTGGTTTTGACCTGGGCTTGCTCTGGCTATTGTGAGCATCAGGGGAATGAACCCACAGTTGGAAGTGCTTGCTGTCTCTCTCTCTCTCTCTTTCAAATAATTAAGTCTTTAAAAAAAGATCAGGATGTCTGCTAGACTGTGGAAATGGTGCCATTCTATGATTATAGTGCAAAAGGGGTACTTCAAAATGAAATGGTGATTTTAGCAGAAGAAAGTACATTGGAAGTATTTGTACCAAGTAAGAAAGCAAAGAGATAGCAACTTTTCCAATTTCTAGGTTGAACACAGCATAGCCAGATAGAGCCACAAATGCCTCTAAATGACGAACTGGATAAAGGCCCAAGACTGAGCACCAATCTAATCCTTTCAAGGGTTTTTTAAGGCACAAACACAATTGTGACACAATTGCCACAAAAAAGTGATAATTAGCATCTTATTCTTAGAATTGTATCTATGAAATGCATGAAATGTGTTCTACTTATATTAATGAATACAAATGTTTTAAAAAGCCATATTTCTGCAATAACCAGTGGTTGCCAGCCAACGCTGCTTCTACTCCAAAGTATGTCTCTGGTGGGGAATTTGGTAACTCTAACCCTTACTGAGACATGGTGGGAGCTGTTTTCAGTGTGTCTCATTTTATTTAATCATCATTATCATCTATCAGGCAAATGCTTTTTTTTTGGTCATTTCCCCAATTAGGGAATTGAGGCACAGGACAGTGAAACAAATGCATAATTATATGGCTAGTCATTTGGCAAGGCTTGCAGTGTATGCTGTATTGCTTAACAGGTTTCAACCTGCTATACGGGCATCAAGTAGGAAGCTGAGTAGTTATCGCCATCCCTGGCTACTGAGAGAGGACTTAAAGAATACGGGAGGCGGCAGAAGGTTTTCAGGAACTGCCCTTAGTCAAAGTGATCAGCTTTGGGTTCTCTGATATCTGCTTACCTCCCATAACCTTGCTATCAGTATATAATGAAAGAAAATCTCCATTCAATTCTACATGTGGAGACAGTTACTAGATAAATATTCATTAGCAAAAATGCACAAAATTTTATTTCTTACATTGTATTTTCTAAACTAAAGGAGTTCCAACTTTTTGCCTTTGAAAATTTTGCATAGGAAAGCCAACTACATTTCTTTTTATTCTGTAATTTTTAAAATGTTTTAATTATTTGAAAGACAGAGTTACAGAGAGAGGTAGAGACAGAGACAGAGACAGAGACAGAGAGAGTTCTTCCATCTGATGCTTCATTTCCTAAATGGCCACAACAGCTGGAGCTGAGCCAATCAGAAGTCAGGAGCCAGGAGTTTCTTCCAGGTCTCCCACATGGGTGCAGGGGCCCAAGGACTTGGGCCATCTTCCACTGCTTTCTCAGGCCATAGCAGAGAGCTGGATTGTAAGTGGAGCAGCCAAGACACGAACCGATGCCTATATGGGATGCCGGCACTTCAGGCCAGGGCTCTAACCCACTGCACCACAGCATCAGCCCCTCTGCAATTTTTTTTTATTTTAAAAGACAGATATTTAATTTAACATTGCTTCTACTTAACATCTCTATAATTCTCCTGAATAGTATAAGGCCTTAAAATGTTTATCTCCAACTACTAACCTTTCTCATCATCTTTTATTTCATTTGTATCTAAGTTTTTTGTTCTTTTTAAATTTTATTTAAGGTATACAAATGTCATGTATTTCATGTATACAGATTTAGGAACATAGTGATACTTCCCACCCTACTCTCTCTCCCACCCATATTCCCAATCTTTCTCCCCTTTCCTTTTCTAATGCTTCTCAATTTTTTACAATGATCTACTTTTAGTTTATTTTATACTCATAAGATTAACCACATACTAAATAAACAGTTCAACAAATAGAAAAGAAAAACCATGATCAGAACTAAAAACAATCATCAAAGATCAAAATGTCAAAAGCACTCCTATACATTACATTTTTGGTACTCTTTTAGTTACTACAGCTGAGAGAACATATACGGTATTTGTCCTTTGGGACTAGCTTATTTCATTAAGTATAATGATTTCCAGTTGCATCCATTTTGTTGCAAAAGACGGAATCTCATTCCTTCTCATGGCTGAGTAATATTCCATGCTACTCAGTATTCCACACTGGAGCATGAACTGCACAACAGATCTGTGCAGTCCTCAGCATGAGCTCAGAATGCTTTGCAATGACCCACCCTCTTCTTCCTGCAGAATTTTCACTGCAAACAGCTCTTCAACTCTCCCCTGGGAACACACTTCCTCCGCTTGTTTTCTGCTGTCTTCCCCTGGTCAGAATCAGCATGTCTCTTCCTTCTTTAGCAAGTTCATGAGTGAAATAATCAGAGATTATATGAATCTCTCTCTCTCTCTCTCTCTCACACACACACACACACACACGTGCGCATGTATCCTAACTTTGGAATTTCTGATGTTAATTCAGCACATAGATTTTCTAGTTCTAACTCATTTGCCACTCTAAGAGATTCAGTCATTCAGACTCTTCCAGAGTTAAAAACTAAAATTTAAAACAAAATGTACCCAGCACTTATTCGAATCCTGTCTTCCTTCATTTTGACCCTCCTCTTATGCACTATGGCCCCCTCTCCTATTTAGGAGGACAAGGGATGTAAACATTTTCTAAGGAATTTAGTGGACAATTGATGAATGATGAGAATTTGTAAGTAAATGTGTTTCCAGTGACTAATAAAGCATAGAACGGATTGTACTTTTTACTACGAACAAAAATTATAGTAAACTAAGTTAAAAAATGTGGCCCAAGTATAGCTATTTTAAAAAATCCCTCAGCCATATATCAAATGGATCAAGGTCCAGGCTGAAAATTTATATGTTCTTTATAAAACCCACCAGCTCCTTGGAAAGAATCTGAATCTCCCATGTGTATACTATATAAATTTCACAAGCAGAAGTAACCCATTTGTCTTCATTTAGCCTTCAACCACTTCATTCCCAAGGAATGGCTTGGCCATTTAAATATAACTTACTTCTGGGATGATACAGTTTCTCAGCATGTGGTTAACTTCCCAGAAGCCTGGAGCTTGAGAGAACACGTGGAGCATCCTGGGAGAGTGTGAATACACTGCAGTTACAGTTTTCACGAAATGCTGTCATGATGTGAATGACCCTTCCTAGAAGGAAGTCAATAAGAGAAGTGACAAGCACCCATCACTGAGCCCATCCTCCTGCCTCCACATACGACTGCGCCACCTGCTGGCCTGGATCACACAAGCTCCAATGCATAGGCAAGCTTTGGAGTAGGACGCCCACAGGAAGTTTTGAGGGTTATCAGGCAGGATGCAGTCACGAGATTAAAACACCCAACAGTTTTTCTAAGTTTTTATATATGTATGTAATTATTTGAAAGGCAGAGTAGCAGAAAGGGAGGAAAGGAGAAAGAGAGAGAAAGAAACCATCTACCTTTTCACCACCACCACTCCCCCACCCCCCCCCACCCCAAACATCCATGCATGGGTCAGGCCAAATCCAGGTACCAAAAGCAAAGGTGAGACTCATTCTTAGGCACTCTGGTATGGGATGCAGATGTCTCGAGCAGCGGCTTAACCAGCTGTGCCATCATACCTGCCCCTACCACGCAGTGATTTTAGTAGGGAGAATTTAATATAGATCAGTGTTAACCAGTTTTTTGAGAAGTGTAAAGTCACTAAATAGAGTCACTGGGTTGCCACAAAGGAAATACATGTGAGGAGGAGCTGCCAGCTACCCTAATCGGAGGAAGGGAGAGTTTGGGATTTAAAATGTCAGAGGAGTCAGGGAGAACCGGGAACCTGACCCATGAGAGGAGGTTGCTCTGAGGGTGTGGCTGAAACCCAAAGTGAAACAAAACACCACAGCCTGGGTGAAGAACTAGTTCCCGCTGATGTGGCCAGCAACAGGAAGCAAAGCTGGAAGAAATGAACTCCCTCTTCCTTCCTCTTGTTCATTTCCTCTAGGGAAGAATCAGTTGAGGAGCCACAAGGCAAAAGAGAAATGCCATCCACAGGATCCCAGCTCCAGCTTCCAGAAGCAGATTAAGGAAGACAGGTTTGTGCTGAGTCTGATGTGATGAGTCTGATGGCCAACATAACATCTCAGTGGAGACTTCGGTGAGGCTTTGCAACTGGGGCTAATAACTCTATAGAAGGAGAGCCAGGGTGTGAGCACCACAGAAGCCCCAAGATCTGTTGAGCTGGATTAGGGGGGTTGATGACGACAGCAGAGACAGTTGGAAAGTGTTTTTAGTCACTGTAACAACCTCCCTGGAATGCTCAGTTGTAAGATTCCTTTGCAAAATTGTTGATCACTGTCCCAAAGCAAATGAGCTTGTGTCTCCATTCCTTCCTCAAGGATATTTGCACCTTGAGCCAAAAAAATAAATAAATAAATAAATAAATAAATAAATAAAAAGGAGCAGCTTTGTCTGCTGTGAACACAAAGACTCTGCTAATGCTTTGAAAAGACTGCGCTTCTCAGATGACTATGCACCCTTTCCTCTATCTCAGGAACAGAGCCGCAATTTTATTCCTCCAGTTATATTTAGAAGGCCACTTTAGAGACAAGATGAGCAGGAGAATTCTTGCACTGGTTTTTCTAAACACAGGATGCTGGACTCAGCCTATCTGGGGAGGAGCATGCATTAGAACAAAGTGTCCTGTCCTCTGTGATCTGGAGTTTCTTGCCTTTATACGAGAAAATGAATCATGTACTGAAATGTCACCATCATTCTGTTTTCCTCCTAGTTATATGCCCGTTACGGCTTTAATCATAGCTTTCTTCCTGAGCCATATTGAAAGAATACAGAGGAAAGAATTCTATATCCCACTGTGACTGGAGTTCCATAGCTGTGTTTGCATGCCAGATTTCATTCTCCTATGGAACAAAGTAATATTTTGTTTCAATCCATATCTGCTCCCCTTTTCCTAGACACACACACACACACACACACATGAGAGAGAGAGAGAGAGAGAGAGAGAGAGAGAGAGAGAGAGACTCTTCTATAAAAAGAATAAGATACCAATACAGTTGTCAGAAAACATGGAAATGAACACACCATGCACAAACGAAGTGTGTATGCACTCAACTTTTTTTTTAATTTTTTTAATGTTTTAATTTTTTTATTTTTTGACAGGCAGAGTAGACAGTGAGAGAGAAAGAGAGAGAGAAAGGTCTTCCTTTGCTGTTGGTTCACCCTCCAATGGCCACCGCGGCCGACATGCTGCAGCCAGCGCACCGCGCTGATCTGAAGGCAGGAGCCAGGTGCTTCCTCCTGGTCTCCCATGGGGTGCAGGGCCCAAGCACTTGGGCCATCCTCCACTGCAAGCCTTGGCCACAGCAGAGAACTGGCCTGGAAGAGGGGCAACCGGGACAGAATCCGGCGCCCCAACCGGGACTAGAACCCGGTGTGCCGGCACCGCTAGGCGGAGGAGTAGCCTAGTGAGCAGCGGCGCCGGCCTGAATTTCTTTTAAACATTAGAAGCACCGAAAAATAGCAGAAGTCACCACCTGCCTCATTCATTCACGTCAGAGTTGAATGACTCCTGCACCTAGTGTGGTGACTCTCTGGGCTGTAACTACAAATTAGGACATCTCAGCATGTCCTTTAGGCAATGGTGGGCGAAAGACATGCAAACCCGGCTGAACTATCTTTTGTTAGAATGGAGAGGAAGGTATCTTCCATGTCAGCCTGCAGGCACCCAGTGATGGTTCCTTATTGGAGGAAGTCTGGCCACACCCACTAGTTTTGCGTGAATGGATGGCCTCAATGTTTACAAGGCTGCCAGCTCTTCCTTTCACTCTTTCACTTCCCAAATCTCTTTTTAAATTACTCTTTGAGTCACCCACATGGGAGACCTAGAATGAGCTCCTGGCTCCAGGCTCTGGATAGGTGCAGCTCCAGCCCATTGTGGTCACTTGGGAAGTGAACCATCAGATGGAAGACTTCTCTCTCTCTCTCTCTCTCTGTAACTCTGACTTTTAAATAAATAAATAAATAGCTAGCTAACTAGCTAGCAAGGACTATTGGGTGGTAAGTCCACTGGTGGATATGCAAGGTCTCGGTCCCTGTGTGGCTGAGCAAACTTGTGTGTTGCTGAGTGGGAGACTGTAATGGTGATTCTCAGCCTCTCAGATGCCCACATCCAGGGCCTCATTCCCCATTCAGGTCCCTCGCATGGGAGACTAAGGGACAGGGAGACCGGAGAGGGGCTATGTCATGGCATGATCAATCCTGAGGCGCAAGTAGAAATGCCACGCACAAATGTGGCATGTTGGCCTCCAAGAAGCTCAAAGCCCACACTATTTGCCAAAGTTCTCTTTCTGTGTAATTCCACTTAGACTTTGGTGCATTCCATTTTTCTGTCATTAAAGGCAATGAAAAACAAAAACAACTTCTACAATAAGCTTCTCAACTTATACCAGAGAATGGAGTTAGTATTCTGCAATCAGATACCTCTGTGTACCAAATGTGAATAATTAAAACTGCAAAACTAGAAACAGAAAAGCTCATGGTTAACATGTGCATACGTGAGTGTGCACATGCTTTGAAGATTGTGGCTTGGCCAAGCTATCGGTGATAATCTCTGCAGATGGCTGCATTCTGTATCCTCTCTTAGGTCACAGTGGAGATAAAAATTCAGCAGTGAACAATTGCAACACCCACACAAGACATATAATCAAAAAATCTTTGATCTGGGGTTTTCTATAGAATAAATAGACTCCAAAAAATTCAAACCATTAGTATAAATTAACTCACATACTTTATCACTAGCTCTTCTCAATTTCAGACTCAAGAACTTCTGAAATTTGGAATAGTGCGGATGTGAGTTCTGCACCTTTCTTTAAAACACTTCACATTTCAGTCGCTATTTCATTCATCAGAGAAGGGATTCCTTCTTAGACTCCATGGATTTCCAATAAAATGTTCCTCTATAATTTTAGTAAAGAACTCCCTGTCTCAAAGATGGAACCACTTTTTTTTTTTTTTCTTGTCTCTTTAGGGCTAGTTGAAGATCAGACTCTGATAAATAGAAAAAGGAAATTCTAATGGCAACAAGCCGGCAGCTTTATGGAGTTGGGTAAAACTTTAGAAGCTTTTTAATGATGTGGCTTAAAGCCACTACCTGCCAGTTTGGCAGAACAGGTGGAGGTGGTTATGTGACAGTACTTCTCTAGTGAAAGCACAGTGTGAAGTGATTTCATGAGGATCATTACACACTTCTGTTTTTAAAAAGCAGAAGGTGCTAAAGCACACGGTACAATATCTAGGGACTTGATGATTGCCATTTAATCAGCAAGAAATTTATCAGTAAACTGAAGCTTTAATTCTTTGTGATGAAAATCTATTTTGTCTCATTCTCATCATGGAAATCACCTTCAAATGTGACCTTGTGGCTGGGATCAGGGTATATTGTAGTTCACAACAGAAAGGGTGGATGCTCTCATTCCCACAAAAGTAACCTCATTTTTCATGGTTCTGTCTGTGAAAATACTCCGGCTGTCTCCCCAAATGTCTGGAAATGGCATGTATATTTTAATGTATATGTGAATATTAAGTGGGTATGGAGCTGGACCTAAGATGTTCTACGTATACTTTTCTTTAATAATTTAGTTTGTGTAAACCCAGACCACATTGTAAAAGCTCACAGGGAAACTGTCACCTGTTAACTTTCTAGATAACAATTTTCTTGTTATGGTCTTGTACCTTTTCAATGTGTATTTTTAATATATATACTCAATTGTACCTCGTAACAACCTATAAATATAACGTAAGATTAAAATTTGATATGAAAAATCCTTGATATCCCATAAAACTAGTAGAAACCCTAATCTGAATGAAGTTCTTTAAATATTCAAAATAGCTGTTTAGAGCAGGATCTGCTTTGCCTAATGTGTCTTACTTAACCTTACTATCATGTCTAGTTTCTGGGCGGGGGCACTCTTACTATATGATCTGAGACCCAGTAGAAGATGAGAAAAGTAACAACGTAATTTTACAAAAGGTGAATGGACAAGCGGAGAAAAAGCTTTCACATACAGAGGGGTTTTTAGATACAGTATCCTTATAACTAATAAATTTTATTTTTAGAGCAATAATTGTAACTGTTTTAAAGCAGAGGACAGAAAGTATCAATGCAATATATCTGGAATAAAATCTATATCAGGAAGGGCAATGACATTATGAGTGGGATAAGAAACAAAAAGGTTTTAAGGTAAGGGGTTTAGTTCATAGGCTGGGACCTGAATTCCTTGACACTTCCCTGATGCCCCCTTGGTTAAAATCAGGATGCCTCATTCTTTTCACAGCCAGTATTCACTCTGATGATTCCAATAGAGAAGATCATTTGAATCTTTCATGTTTTGGAGCTAATTCCAAGATGTACAAGAATGAAGAAGCAAACAAAACAAAACTCACAACACCAGCCTCTCCCCATGGACGTCTGAGCTCTCCCCATGGACGTCTGAGCTGTGTGTCGTCTCCATTAGTCACATTCGTCCCATAGCTCAAAGTGGGATGAAGAACACAGTTTAATGTTTTATTATCTTACATGTGGATCAGCAGAGCCATTTATGTGCCTGATTGGTGCTGTAAGTAAATAATTAAATATCAAATACAGTAGGTAGAGATATATTTGCACATAAACGAGCAAGAACACAGGGCTTGAAAAGCTGTCAAATTGAAACATAACTAAAAGCAAAATGAACAAGGTTTCTGCTGAATCTGCCTGGATGTCAGAGCCTGGGAAACCCTTTCACCAGCCTCAAGCAGATTGGACATCTCTTACATAGGCCCACAGAATTGAGCTGTCTGCCTCTGCAATGGTGTTGACACAACTCAACTCTTCACAGAAAAATGTCCTAAGAAAAGAGCTCCCTTTCCAGCTTCCAGCTAGTGTGCACCCTGGGAAGCAGCAGGTAGCAGGTAGTGGCTCAATAATTGGGTCCCTACCATGCATGCGGAAGATGAGACTGAGTCCCCCTGACCAGCCCATCGTGAGATGCCGCAGGCATCTGGGGAGTGAACCAGCAAATAGAAGATCTCTCTGTCTCTATCTCTGTCTCTCGGTCTCTCTGTCTCTCTCTGTCTCTCTGTGTGTGTGTGTGTGTCCCCCTTTAAAATAACTTTAAAATAAATACAAATAAATAAACACATAAATAAATAAACCTGTTTGATGTTTCTATACCCACTGGTAATATAAGCTGTGTGAGTATGCATTACATGCATATCTATGTATCAATATATTTTCTATCCCCTACTACTAAAATGCAAGCTCCCCAGAGCAGGGACCTCATCCCTCTGTTCTCTGACTCCATTAGATCTTCAGCAGGCAGAATTGTGATCATGATGGAGTTGTTGAATATTTGCTAACTTTGCCCATGAGTGTTCTAGATTCACAGAAAGAAGAACTCCGTGCTGCCAGAGTAGACAAGAAATCTTTTCTTTATATATAAGTCTGATGTATATGTGTAATTAAGACAGCAAAAGACAATCTGGTACAAATGTGGCAGAAAACATCCTGGAGGCTCCCTTGCAGTACAGGCTAAATGATGTGAATAGTACATACCTTGTGAAGGGTGGAGTGCAACGAAAGAATGGGTGACATGGGAAATTAGAACTTAATCAAATCATAAGTTTCTGGTCTTACAAGAAGGCAAAACCAACCAATAACCCCTGCTTGCTTCTGGGTCTGACATTTGACACTGGTGGATTCACCTTTGTTACTTCTTCAAGCCACAGCATGACACATAAAATTGCTTCTCTGAGTAGAATTGCTTTTGCTCAGTTTTGATTAGGAATTCTACCTCTACTGACATTTTCATTGTATACACTAAAGTTTAGTAGTCTGTTCCTAAGCCTTTAAATCTCCCTGGCCATGATATCCCATCTTATCTCTCTTGTGCAAAGTGTAGGCAACATAGGACCAAATAACTTCTTGATATTTATCAAACTCTGATATCTATAGATTCCCAGAAAAAGGAGATTGAACTCTGGAACCTCTTTTAACCAGAATTTTCTTGCAAATAAATCAATTAAATTCATTATACCCAACTGTTAGCTCCTGCTTAGAAACAAAATAAAAGTATTAAAATTCTAAGTCCATCCACTAAAACCTATATTTTCAATGATTATATAAGAAAACTATCATGTTATATAAAACCATAGTATAAGAATATTAAACATAGCACTTTCTTCTTATACTTTTCTGTATTTTTAATTTTCTCTCCAGAGAACTTGTATTAATTTAAAGAGATGAAAATAGATTCAAATTTGTTTTATTAGTCTGTTTTACCAAATTAGATATTTTTCTCTTACAGTGTTGATTGAAATACTATAAAGGCAATAAAGTACAATTATTCATATAGTTATCATTATTTTTTCCTGATTTTAGCAAACTATTTCTTTTGTTACTCTTTGCCACTTATTTATTTTATAATTTTTCAACTGTCTGCAAATAAAAGCTATTGCTTTCAACACAGTGTACTTTTTAAATGCTTTTAGCTTTAATTGCAATATTTTTCATGCTGGGTTTGCTTAAGCCTCATATTTTATATTCAAGCAGATGTTCACAAAATAAATATTCATGTCCAGTTTATGTAGCTCATAATTCCATGTATTACAGACTATTTCAGATGAGTCTGCAGATCTCATTTTCTTCTGGCATAAAAAATGCACCTAGAATAATATTTAAATTACATTTACACATCTAATAAAGAAGCACAGTCATTTTACCAAGCTCTGTGCTGTCAATCATTGGTAAGAAAATATAATTTGACATGCTCTGGGTTTCTAATGGGCAATGTATTTGAAAGCACTGTAGCGATTTTCCTTGAAATGTAATCTATCATCAACGCAGGGTTTTTCTGAGGTACCTTCCTGTCCCTTGTCAGTCACAAATATCATAAAATGCCCCTTTTCTCTTGGCATACAGATATATATCTCCACTTTGTGAACTTACATCCTGCAAAGGCCTATGCTACTCAGAATGCTGTCAGTACTGAGAAGACATCCTCTCCCTGTAACTGGTTCCCAGGTAACAGGACCTTTCAACAAACCTCAACTGTGACCAAAGAACCTCAGTCTAAGGCAAGGAAACACCTCCTGTTCGCTAAGAAGGAGGGAGCTTTAGATCTTTGGGTCATGGTAGGAAGACTGATGAAGAAGGCCACTGTTTACTTCTCCCTGCATATGGATATCATCAGTGTGGGAATGAGTGTAGGAAGATAATACACCTCCTCAGTCTATAATCAAGTCAGTGGGGAATTCAAGGTGGCAGAATAGGGAAAAGGCATACTGCTGCAGGCTAGGGGAAAAATAGTAAACAAAAAAAGTAGAGGAAGTCGATTCTCAGGGGAGAGTTAGAGAGAAAGCTGCTGTGGAAATTCTATGGAAGGAAGATGGATGCCATGGATCTGTGTGGAAGGTGCAGATGCACAGCAATGAGCACAGACACAACACACAACCCCGGCAGCTGAGATGGAGAAAGTGCCAGCTTTGGAGAGCATGATGAGGTCAGACTGCAGCCAATACCACTCGTGATACAGACAGAGGGAGAGCCTGGTGGACACATTGTCTTTGAGTGTAGCCTAAAGCCCTAAGGGCAATGGAGTACCTGCTAACCCAGCAAAAATGAGAAGCATGTTTCTCCCTCCTCATCTCCCTCCGACAATGGCAATGGAAACCAGCAGAGAAAGGGTAGATGCCATTTTGAACATAAGTAGCTGAGAAGCTTCTGCACTACAAAAGAAACACTCAGCAAAGTGAAGAGGCAACAGAGAGAATGAAAGAAAATATTTGCAAACTATAAAACTGATAAAGGATTAATATCCCATAATCTATAAGGAACTCAAGAAACTCAACAACAACAAAACAAACAATTCAGTTAATAATTGGGCAAAGGTAAAACACACAATTATTCTTAGGTGTTGAAATTTAACTGAAAAATGATCCCTGTTAAATGTAAGAGTGGGAATAAGAGAGGGAGGAGATGTACAATTTGGGAAATGCTCAATCAGACTTGCCCCAAATGGTGGAGTTAGAAATGTGCCAGGGGATTCCAATTCAATCCCATCAAGGTGGCATGTACCAATGCCATCTCACTAGTCCCAGTGATCAACTTCAGTTCACAATTGATCATAATGATAGGTCTAAGAGTCAAAGGGTTCACACAAACAAGACCAGTTTCTGCTAATACTAACTGATAGAATCAAAAAGGGAGAGAACGATCCAACATGAGAAGCGGGATACACAGCAGACCCATAGAATGGCAGATGTCCTAAATAGCACTCTGGCCTCAGAATCAGCCCTTAAGGCATTCAGATCTGTCTGAAGAGCCCATGAGAGTATTTTAAGCATGGAAAGCCAAGACACTCTGGCAAAAAAAAAAAAAAAAAAAAAAAGAGGACCTAAATGAAAGATCTCTGTGAGTGAGATCCCAGTAGAAAGAACGGGCCATCAAAGAAGGAGGTACCTTTGAAGGGAGGAGAGAACTTCCACTTTGACTATGACCTTTCCTAAATAAGATCAGAGTCGGCAAACTCAAAAGGCTTCCATAGCCTTGGCAACTCATGACAAGAGCCTAGGGAGATTACTAATGCCATAAACAAGAGTGTCAGTTTGGTAACTCAACAACAGGAGTCACTGTGCACTTACTCCTCATGTAGGATCTCTGTCCTTAATGTGTTGTCCAATGTGAATTAATGCTATAACTAGTATTCAAACAGTATTTTACACTTTGTGTTTCTGTGTGGGTGTAAACTGTTGAAATCTTTACTTAATATATACTGAATTGACCTTCTGTATATAAAGATAATTGAAAATGAATCTTTATTTATTTTTATTTTTTTAACTTTTATTTAATGAATATAAATTTCCAAAGTACAGCTTATGGATTACAATGGCTTCCCCCCATAGCGTCCCTCCCACCCGCAACCCTCCCCTTTCCCATTCCCTCTCCCCTTCCATTCACATCAAGACTCATTTTTGATTCTCTTTATATACAGAAGATCAGTTTAGCATACATTAAGTAAAGATTTCAACAGTTTACTCCCACACAGGGCTTACAAGCCCTACCAATCAGGCAAACCAAATCCGAGCCTTCTCATTGCCGTCTTGTGGGGAGACTTATTGGTGTTGATAACGTGCCTGTCTTCGGTGACCTGCAGCCGCCCACAGGTCTTACTAATCAGGCAGACCGAATCCAAGCTCTCTCATTGCCGTGTTGTGGGGAGGCCTTATTTTTCTCTATTTCCCTATCCCCGGGCATTCCTATTTCTCCTATTTTACTTCTATCTACCAGCATTCCTATTTTTCTCATTTTACTTCTAAACTTCTGTTTCTCTTATCCCCGTGGCTTCCCTGCGCCCGCCCCGAGGCTGCTTCTCGGCGCCTCGCCCCGCGGCGGCTTCCCGGCTTCGCGCGCTCCGCGGTCTCTGTGCCCTTCGCACCCGCACCATGGCCTCGCGCTAGCCCCATGTTTCCTATTCATGCCCCGTGCACTCTCCCCGTTTGTGCCCCACGCGCTCTCTCTGCGCGCAGCGGCTTCCACGAGTCACACAGCCTAGCTCACGTTTCCGCCACCGGTATTCAGTCTAAGTTCCCTGGGCTAACCTGGCGAATTCAACCTAGCTCACGTCTGCGCCTTTCAGTTTGGCTTCCCGTCTTTTGCTCCCCGGGCTAATCTGACGGATTCCAACCTGGCCCACGTCTCCGCCTCTGGTTCCAGATTTTCGCCCCTTGTTCCCTGGGCTGACTCAACGAATCCCAACATAGCTTATGTCTCCGCCTCGGCCTGCCCCCGCGGCTTCATCCTCCCTAACATTTTTCTCTAACCGGTATGTTTCCTAACTTTTCTTCCAATATATTCCCCTCTCATTTCTCCTGGCTTCTCCCCACAGTCCATATCCAAGTCTAAGTTTCTTCTAGGTTTCACTTTCGCTTTCGATCTGCTAGCTTCCCCGCCATAGTCCGCATCAGAGTCTAAGTTTCTTCTTGGTTTCACTTTCACTTTCAATCCTAGCTTTCAATCCTAACTTCTTTTCCACAGTCCGTATCTGAGTCTATGCCTAGGCTTTTGATACCTTCTTCCGGCACCTTTTCCATCCGGGTTTTCCCTAGGCTCTTTGCTAGTCTCTCTCTCCGGTATTTTCCCACTTCTTCCCGTTTCTTTCCTCCTAAGTTTCCTATCCGAGTCACAGCACCATTATGTCTCTCCCCCTCTTCATGGAGGAACGACACTAAACCCTGCCTAGGCTTCCTATCTGAGTCACGGCACCATTATGTCGCTCCCCCTCTTCGTGGAGGAACGACACAAGACCCTGCATTGTTCTTTCATCTGCTCGGCCCTTCCCGGGTTTGCTGCTGGTTCTTCCCGGGTTGGCTACCGACCCTTCCACCTCCGTGGAAGGGCGGTTCCCCCTGCCACTTTCCCCACTTCTGCGGGGGAGCAGCACACCACCCGCCGGCTCTCTCAGGGGCTGCACAGGTGTTCCTTCAGATAGATGTTCCTTGTGCATGTTGTCTCTCTCCTCTATAGTCCTCTTCCACCAATCCCAACTCTGCTACCCACAAAGCCGAGTACGCTGCTCTCCTCCAATCAGGAGCAGGTCCTGCTGTTTATTGGTTGAACTGGAGGCAGCTGAGTAGAAGCTGTTTCCTCCTCTCCCAGCGCCATATTGTGGGAGAGCAGATGCATAGAATAAGTCTTAATTCCAGTAACTTAGTCTAGTCCGAGTTGCTCCCCACATAATACTGTATGGAGATACCTCAGAAATTCCAAAATAGATATAGCATATAATCCAGCAATCCCTGTTCTGGAAATGTACCCAGACAAAATGAAATCAGCATATGAAAGCGTAATCTGTATTCCCTATGTGTATTGCAGCACAATTCACAATGTGGAAGATATTGAATTAACCCAGATGTCTATCAGCTGAAGACTAGATAAAGAAATTATAGTATAAATACACTATGGAATAATACTCAGACATAAAAAAAAAGAAATCCTGTTGTTTACAACAAAATAGAAGCAACTGAAAAACATTATACTTAGTGAAATAGGCTGTCCCCAAAAGACAAATATCATATGCTTTCCCTGATCTGTGGTAACTAATGGAGTACCTAAAATGTAATGTACAGGAGTGACATTGATATTTTGAGCTTTGATGATTGTTTATAGCCCTTGTCTCTACTGAGGAACAATGTTTTTTTCTTCATACTATTTGTTGAACTCTTAGTGTACAGTTAATCTTCTGAATATAATGCAAACTGAAAATAGATCTTTGTAAAAATTAAGAGTGAGAATAAGCAAGAGAGGAGGAAGTAGTGTGGGAATGTGGGCAGGAAGGAGGGCAGGGTGGGATATATCACTATGTCCTAAATCTGTATATACAAAATTTGCATACCTTAAATAAAATTTTTATAAAAGAATTAAAATAGTTATTCTAAAGAAATGTAGTTGTCAAGAGAACACAGATTAAGCATTTTAACAACACAAGAACAGAACAAGAAATTCAACAAAGAAATAGAAAAGATTTTAAAGAGAACCAAATGCAAATTTTGGAGCTGAAGAAAGCAATGATTGAATTAAATGATGCAATAGAGAGCTTCTACAGCAGCAATAGTAAGCTTTTGTTTATCATAATTGTCTTGAATAAAAGTAGATTGAATTTAAGGCAGCAGGTTAAACCACCACCTAAAGATGCCAACATCCCATAATACATTATTTCAGTGAAATTATAAGTGACAAAATCAACATACAAAAACTAGTAGTTATATACTCATAATGTACTATTTGAAAAATAATCAAGTAAACAATTCCATTTATAAGATTTATTAAGAATTTAAATACTGGCCGGTGCCGTGGCTCACTTGGCTAATCCTCCGCCTGCGGCACCAGCACCCTGGTTTCTAGTGCCAGTTGGGGTGCCGGGTACTAGTCACAGTTATTCCTCTTCCAGTCCAGCTCTCTGCTGTGGCCTGGAAGGGCAGCGGAGGATGGCTCAAGTGTTTGGGTCCCTGCACCCGCAAAGGAGACCATGAGGAAAAACCTGGCTCCTGGCTTCGGATCAGGCAGTGCCGGCCATAGTGGCCATTAGGGGAGTGAACCAATGGAAAGAAGACTTTTCTCTCTGTCTCTCTATCACTGTCTGTCTGTCTGTCTCTCACTCTCTCTCTCTCTCTGTCTCTCACTAACTCTGCCTGGCAAAAAAAAAAATTAAATACTGAAGAACAAAGTTAACCAGGGAAGTGAAATTTCAGTACGATGAAAATATATAATATTTACACAAGAAAAAAATAGAAAAGATAAATAAATTAAAATATACACATGTATGTTTTAGAGAATCAATATTTTTAAAATGCCCATAACGCCCATAGCAATATATTCAGTGCAATCCCTATCAAATTTCAATTCTTTATATAAATAAGAAAAATTCCTGAAAGTCATATAGAGTCACAAAAGACCCCAAATAGCCAAAGTAACCTTGAGAAAGAAGAACAATGCAGAAGACATTGTACTATTAGAATTGAAAATACACTACAAAATTATAGTAACCAAGGCTCCATGCATAATGATAAAAGGAACAATCTCATGGTAAATTATGTCTGGGAAAATTGGATGGCCACATGCAAAAAAAGAATATTGAATCCCTCTCTTACAACACACCCAAAAATCAATTCAAATGCATTAAACATAAGGCGTGAAACTATAAAACTCCAGGAAGAGAGCATAGGATAAATGTTCCTTCATATTGGGCTTGATAAGGATTTGGGGAACTTGTCACCAAAGACATAGGCAGCAAAAGCAAAATTAAGCATGTGAGATTATAACAAGCTCAAAGTTTTCTGTATATCAGAGAAAACAATCAGCAAAATGGAAAGCCAGCCTATGAGGTGGTAGAAAATAATTATAAACCATATATCAAATAAGGGTCAATATCCAAAATATATAAAGAATTCAAATAATTCATTAGCAAGAAAACAAATAACCTAATTTTAAAATGGGCAAAAACCTGAATAAACACTTCTCAAAAGAAGATATACAAATGAGCCAACAAGTATATGAAAATATGTTCAACATCACTAATCATCATGTAATGAAAACTAAAACAATGATGAGATATCACTGCAGATCTGCTGGAATAACTATTGTCAAAAAGACAAAAGATATCAAGTTTTGGTATTAGGAGAAAATGTAACCTTTATATATACTTTGTGGGAATGCAGATTGGTGTAATCATTATAGAAAACAGTATGAAGTTTCCTCAAAAATTAAAAATAGAATTACCATATAAGCCAGAAATCTCTCTTCTTGTATATAATCAAAGGGAATTAAATCAAGACTTGATTGTAATATCAGCACTACCATGTTCATTGTACAATTATTCAATAGCCAATATAGGGAAACAATCTAAGCCACTCTCAACAGATGTCTGAGCAAATAAATTGTGGTATGTATACAAGACAAACTCAAAAGGTTCATGAAAAGTGCAATTATTTTCATGGAAAAAAATATTAAATCTATTTTGGTGCCAAAAATTGAAATTGATACATAGGGTTTTTATTAATATTTTAGCTCCCACACATAAGGGAGAACATGCAGCATGTGTCTGTGTCTAGCTTATTTAACACATGATGTCCTCCAGTTGCAACAATTTTGATGTAAACAATAGAATTCCATTTATATCATAGTTGAATGATAATCATTGTGTGTATATGTATATTTTCTTCATCCTTTCATCTGATGGTGGACATCTTGCTTGAGCATGGTTTTTTTCATAAGACATTTTCTATGAACTTTTGAAGACCTTGCATGCTCCAGTGGAATAGTATTCTGTCTTAACAAAGAAGATACTGACTTTTGTGATAATATGGATGAATTTATGGGGCATTGCACAGAATGAATTAAGACAGACACAAAATATATTATCTCACTTAAAGAAGACATTTAAAATGATATATAATACATAGAAAGGAGACTACAGAAATGTTACCAGTAGCACAACAGGAAGTAGGAAATGGGAAGACAGATACAGAGGAAAGGACACAGAGGTATATTTATGTAGAGTGAATAAGTCTAGCAATCTAATAAATGGCATTATGACTAGTTAATAATATTTTATTGTATATTGGAAAGATTCTATAAAAGAGCTGCTTGGATGCTCTTGCCACATACAAAAAAAAGGGGAACTACTTCAAATGTTCTATATCTTTTTATTAAACTTTCATTTAATAAATATAAATTTCCAAAGTACAACTTTTGAATTATAGCAGCTTCCCCCCCATAACCTCCCTTGCACTTGCAATCATCCCATCTCCCACTCCCTCTCTCATCCCATTCTTCATCAACATTCATTTTCAATTATCTTAATATACAGAAGATCAACTTAGTATATATTAAGTAAAGATTTCAACAGACTGCACCCACAAAGATACACAAAGTATAGAGTACTGTTTGGGTAGTAGTTTTACCGTTAAGTTTCACAGTACAACACATTAAGGACAGAGGCCCTGCATGGGGATTAGGTGCACAGTGACTCCTGTTGTTGATTTATCAGTTGACATTCTTATTTATGATGTCAGTAATCACCCAAGAGGCTCTTGTCATGAGCTGCCAAGGCTATGGAAGCCTCATGAGTTTGCCAACTCCGATCTTATTTAGACAAGGCTATAGTCAAAGTGGAAGTTCTCTCCTCCCTTCAGAGAAAGGTACTGCCTTCTTTGATGGCTCCTTCTTTCCACCAGGATCTCACTCACATAAATCTTTAATTTAGGTCATTTTTTGCTACAGTGACTTGGCTTTCCATGCCTGAGATACTCTCATGGGCTTTTTAGCCAGATCCGAATGCCTTAAGGGCTGATTCTGAGGCCAGAGTGCTGTTTAGGGCATTTGCCATTCTATGAGTCTACTGCGTATCCTGCTGTCCATGTAGGATCATCCTCTCTTTTTTTAATTCTATCAATTATTATTATATATGCGTTTTCAGACATACAAAAGCTGAAAGGGCAATCACCAGCAGACTTACACAATGAGAAATGCTAAAAATAAATCTATCAGCAGTCTCTTAAAAAAACCTTTATATTGAATTATAATTGGCACACAGCAAACTGCTCATGTTTAAATGGCACAATTTGATAAATCTTGAAATGTATACACCCATGCAACCATCATCATGATTAATGAGTATGATGATAATGAACATTCTCGTCACACTTAAAATCTTCCTTGTACTCCTTGGTAATCCTCCCTGGCATCCCACCCTCTCCTTGGGTAACCACTGCTCTGTTTCATGTCTTTTTAGATGAGTTTGCAGGGCAGGAAAATAGAAGTTGTTACCTGTTGAGCAAGACAACTGTCAGGGAAAAAAACTCATTGGTAACCACATCAAGAGTGAAACTCTCCCTTGTCCAGTGTCTTCTTTATTCTATGGAAAAGAAAATCGAAGTAACAGACTCATTCAAGGTCAACTGTGAATTACATGTCAAAACTAAACAGCCATAGGGGATTGGACTCCAATTTCCAAACCTTTTTCCTCAAGCACTACTACAATTATCTCATCAGAAACGTACTTAAATATGTATTGATTTAAAACCCTCTACCAAGTAAATGATGCAAATAATATATTAATATTAACATAGCTTCTGACTTCCTATTTTGGATTTGAAAGTTGTCCTGCTTTTTGGAGTTACCCAGAATCACCATAGAGACTGATCCCAGAAATTTGAACCTGAAATTTTTCCTCTTCTGATTCAAACTGCATAAATCTATTCCATGTTTTATTGTATTTATTTTCTGTCATAACAACATGATATATATAATCCCCTTTAGCTCTTCGGTGACTCTTTAGTAACTTGTCTATACTTTATGGTTCTGAATCTTTTATGCAAGTATACAATTACAATTGATTTATTACATATATTTTTGTTTTTCCAGATTTTAAATTTTTTTTTCATATTCCCTAGATGTATCATTCAACATTTGGACTTTACCATACAAATGAACTGATTATCCTAATAAATGCTCAAATAACAACTGAAAACATTTTAATTGATCACTTTAGCTAGTACCAAAAACATGATGTCTCTGTACTAACTTCTTTCTAGTTTCGTGGCTACTACTCTGAATCTACTGTTTCTTCCATATAATAATATGCAAAGGTTAAAATAAATTAAGATGTAGCCATACTATGGAATACTATGCAGACATTAAAAGCATATATTTGAAAAATAAATATGTTGCAAGCTTCATGTTATATAGTGTTAAATGGAAAAGCTAGAATACAAATTATGTCTACCCCCCAGCACTTTCTGTGTTACTCAATGAATATTTGCTGAATGAAGAAAAGGTGTTCCCATTTTCAGATACATCTATCCATATGAACATGATCGAATAGGGGCATGGCCAGGAGCAACTGAAATGTCTGAGATTAGAAGAAATGAGAAAAATAAAAGGAATTTAGGAAACCTAGTTTGAAATTAGTTTTTGTAGCTGGCCTGCATTTTTCAACCAGAAAGGAAAAATTGGAGTCACTGAATTACTCTCCTCCTTAGATACATTTTCCAACATTCATACAATAATTACATTATCATAACAGCAAAGTTGTTGTATCAACTGAGATATCCATCAACAAATTAATGGATAAAGAAAATATGCTATATATGCACCATAAAAAGAATGAAATTTTAACATTTGCAACAAAATAGAAGGAACTGAAGATCATTATGACATGTGAAATAAGCCAGACACAGAAAGATAAATACTACTCATATCTCATATGTGGAGGTTTGTATATATATATATACACTTTATTATACCCCCTACATAATATACCCTTCTTCTCTCATTTTATGATCCTTTTCACAAATCTCACATTATGTGATATTAATGTATCCATCTTTGATTTTTTTTAAAAAGTAGTAAGTATAGGGCCAGTATTATGTCATAATTAATAAAACCACAGCCTGTGATGTCAGCATCCCATATCAGCATCAGATTAGTTCCAGCTGCTCAACTTACCATCCAGCTCCTTGCTAATGTGCCTGATAAGGCAGCAGAAGATAATCAAAATGCTTGGGCCCCTGGCATCCACATAAGAGACCCCAGTGAAGCTCCTGGCTTCAACCTGGACTAACCCTGGCCATTTCAGCCATTTGGAGAGTAAACCAGCAGATGCAAGATCTCTGTCATTCCCTCTCTCTCTGTAACTCTTTCAAATAAATAAATCTTTTTTAAACCCTAGTAACTAATAGAATAAAAAGTAACATATATAAGAAAAATTGACATTTTGAGAATTGATTATTGCTTACAGCCCTTGTCTCTACTGCTGTAGAACAGTGCTTTTTATTTTCCTTCCAAAAGAGTAGTGATTGAATTAGAATGGTGGAGTATGGAGGGAGCTTACTGCTCTAGTCTAGGAGAAAATAATTTTAAAAAGGTGGATAGAGTGTAGTCTCAGGGAAGAGTTAGGGAGAAAATGGTAAAGGAAACTCCACACAAATCAGTGGAACACAATGGACCTATGTGGAAGCTGTGGACATATACAAAGTGGGTCCCCACCAGCCAAGAGTCTCCATACCTGCTTTGGAGAGTGAAGTAAGACCAGACTGCAGCAGCCCAAGCCACTGGTGATAAAGTTGAAGGAAAAGCTTGGAAGGAATCCAGCTTGAAGCCCCGTGGGGGACAGTGTACCTGCCAAACTAGAGGAGAAAAAAGGGGGGACACGTTTCTCTCTCCCCAATCACTTTACAATGGTGTCCTGTAATAAGATGATAGAGCAGGTGCCATTTTGGACACACATAACAGCTGCACCAGTTCATGTCCATGTCCAGCAACCAGCCGAGCAGACACTCGTGAGTCTGGTGGGGGAGAACTGACATGGGGCTTGGTGCTCGTGACTGTGGGAGGCTTGTGGGCCAGCATGGTGAAAACACTGAGCTGCATGGGAAGGCTTGTGGTGTGGCTGGGATTTTGGGCAGTCACTGTGGGAGACACATGTCCAGGGCTCCCTAGTTCCCTGGTGAGGGACATTACTGGGTAATTTGTTTATACCAAGGACTGCACAGATCCTTTGTGTGGTCCTGTGGAAGCAAGGATGAATACTATACCCACTGGGGCTAGCATCCAGGCACTGGTGTCCGTTTAGGAGAGGAAGTGAGCTGAGTCCACGACAACAAATCAGAACAAACCTCCCATCTGATAAAAAGAAAAAAAAGGGGCAATTTACCACACCCAACCTGGGTGTCACCTTAATACTCCCTTCACCCTGGAGCACTGAACAGAGCTCCCTGGCCACACCTACCACATGCCTGTAGGTATTCACTGAAAACAGACACTCCACTAATCCACACAGATACAGTTCAAAGACAAAATTCTCCAAAGTGGCAGTGGCGGCAGCAGAGGAGGAGGCAGCAGAGGTGGCGGAGAAGGTGGCAAAGGAGAAGGCAGCGGCGGAGGAGAAGAAGAAGAAACCAATGCCAATGAGTGTCTTGAGTACCTCCACAGATACCAAATAATAAATACACCAATTCAAGAAACAAGAATAAAGAACATAACACGATACCACCAAAGGAATACAGCACTTCAGTACTAAATTGTGAAGATGAAGAGATAGGAGAAATGCCAGAAATGGCATTTAAAAATTGATCATAGGATTACTTAGAAGTAATCGAAGTAATCAGAAGCAAATGCAAGAACTAGTGAAATTCATACATGACATAAAAGAATTTCTCCCATGAAACTGGGATTTTAAAGAGAAAGCAAAATGAAATTTTGGAAATGAAGAATACAAGAGAGCAAATAAAAAAATACAGTGAAAAGGCTTAACAACAGAATTGGTAAAGCAGAAGAAAGAATATCTGACTTAGAAGATAAATCACAGGAAATTATACAGTCAGACCAAACATACGAAGAAAAAGATTAGAAAACTAAAACACTGTAGGGAATCTACAGGACACTATCAAACAACTCAACATGCAATTCTAGGAGATCCTGAAGGCATAAAAAGAGAGAAAGGATTAGAAGACCTTTTCAGTGAAATAATAACAGAAAACTTCCCTAACTGGAAGAAAGGGGCATCCAAATACAGGAAGTTAATAGACATGACCAGAAAAAATCTTTACCATGACATATTGTAATCAAACTCTCCACAGTAAAACATTAAAAAATGATTCTAAAATGTGCATGACAGAAATGCCAGATTACTTTCAGAGGATCTCCAATTAGACTCATAACAGACTTCTCATCAGAAACCCTACAGGCTAGGAGGAGAGAATGGTGAGATATATTCCAAGTCTTAAAAGAAAGAAACTGGCAATTCTGAATATTGTACCCTGCAAAGTTCTCATTTATTATCGAAGGTGAAATAAGAACCTTCCATAACAAACAGAAATGAAAGAATTTGTCACCACTTATCCAGCCTTGAAAAGATGCTTAAGGATGTGCTGCACACAGAAACACAGAAACATGGTCATCACTATGAAAGAAGTGGAAGCCAGAAAGTCCCAGTAAAAGTACAAAGGAAATCCAAAGTAAACAATAGGAATATTTATAGAAATATTTATAGAAAAAAGAAGAAATATTTATAGAAAAATACCAGGGCAAAGTCATTACAAATCAATAGTCACCTTGAATGTAAATAGCCTCAAGTCCCCAATTAAGACAGAGACTGATTGAATGGATTAAAAAACAAAATCCATTAATTTGCTCATACAAGAAACACATCTCACCAACAAAGAAGCTTCTAGACTGAAAGTGAAAAGATGGGAAAAGATATTCCAATTTGACAGAAAATAAAAACGTGCTGGTGTAGTGATCCTAATATCAGAAAATATAGACTTTAACACAAAAACTGTTAAAAGAGACAATGAAGGGCACTATGTAATGATTAAGGATCAACTTAATAGGGAGATGTGACAATTATAAATGTATATAACCTAATTACAATGCAGCTGGCTATTTGAAAGAAATGTTAGGGGATATGAAGGGAGACGTGGACTCCAATACAGTGCTAATGGGGGACTTCACTACACCACTTTCAGCAATAGACAGATCAACCAGAGAATCACCAAGGAAACAACAGAGTTAATCGACACGATAGACTAAATGGACCTAACAGATATCTACAGAACTATTAATCTTACAGTTGCAAAATAAATATTCTTATCTATAGTGCATATAACTTTCTCTAGGATTGACCAAATGCTAGGCCATAAAGCAAGTCTCAGCAACTTAAAAAATCAAAATCATACCATGCATCTTCTCAAATCACAATGGAATTAAGCTGGGAATCAGCAACTAAGGAATCTCTAGAACATATGCAAACAGATGGAAACTAAACAACATACTCCTGAATGAACAGTTGGTCAATGAAGAAAACAAAAGAGAAATCAAAAAATTTCTGGAAACAAATGAAGATGAGAACACAACATGCAAAAATTTGTGGGATATAGCAAAAAAAAAAAGCAGTGTTAAAGGGAAAGTTTATAGCAATTGGTGCCTACATCAAAAAATTGGAAAGGTACCACATAAATGAACTATTCTAAAAAAAGAACAGCAAGCCAAAACCAAAACTACTAGGAGAAAAGAAATAATTAACATTCAAGAACAAAATTGAAACAAACAACAAAAAAAAGCCCAATATAAATGAAAAGCTGGCTTTTTGAAAAAAAAATAAAACTGACACCAAAAAAAGAGAGAGAAGATGCAAATCAATAAAATTAGAGGTGAAAAAGGAAATGTAACAACAGACACCGCAGAAATAAAGGGATCCTCAGAAATTACTGCAAAGAGCTGTGTATGCCAGGAAACCTGGAAGAAATGGATAGATTCATGGACACATACAACCTGCCTAAATTGAGTCATGAAGACACAGAAAACATAAACAGAATCAACAACCAAATAGCAATTGAATCAATAATAAAGACCCTCTCAACAAAACAACAAAAAGCCCAGGAATGGTTGGCTTCCCTGCTGAATTCTCAGACATTTAAAGAACTAACTCCAATTCTTCTCAATCTATTAAAAACAGTTGAAAGAGAGGGAATCCTCCAAAATTATTTCTATAAAGCCAGCATCATCCTAATTCCTAAACCTGAAAAAGATGCAACTGAAAATGAGAACTACAGACCAATTTCACTAAGAAACATAGACATAAAAATCCTCAAAAAACTCCTAACCAATTGAATCCAATAACACATCAGAAAGATCATTCAATTGGACCAAGTGGGATTTATCCCTGGTATGCAGGGATGGCTCAACATTTTAAAATCAATCAATGTGACATATCACATTAACAAATTAAAGAACAAAAAACATGATTATCTCAATAGCTGCAGAAAAAGTGGTTGATAAAATACAACATCCTTTCCTGATGAAACCTCTAAGGAAATTGGGTATAGAAGGAACATTCCTCAATACAATCAAAGCAATTTATGATAAATCCATGGCCAGCATTCTATTGAATGCAGAAAAGTTGGAAGCATTCCCACTGAGATCCAGAACCAGACAAGGATGCCCACTCTCACCATTGCTATTCAATATAGTCCTGGAAGTTTTAGCCAGAGCCATTAGGCAAGAAAAACAAATCAAATGGATACAAATTGGGAAGGAAGAATCAGACTATCCCTATTTGCAGATTATATGATTTGATATATAGCAAATCCAAAAGATTCCACTAAGAGACTGCTAGAATGCATAGAAGACTTCGGTAAAGTAGCAGGATATAAAATCAACACACAAAAATCAACAGCCTTTGTATACACAGGTGATGGCATGGTTGAGAGAGAACTTCTAAGATCAATCCCATTCACAATAGCTACAAAAAAAATCAAATAACTTGGAATAAACTTAACCAATGATGTCAGATCTCAACGATGAGAATTACAAAATATTAAAGGAAAAAAATAGAAGAAGAAACAAAAAATGGAACAATCTTCCATATTCATGGATTGGAAGAATCAATATCATCAAAATGTCCATTCTCCCAAAAGCAATATACAGATTCAATGTGATACCCATCAAAATACCAAGAACATTCTCCTCAAATATAGAAAAAAAAATGATGCTGAAATTTACATGGAAACAGAGGAGACTTTGAATAGATAAAACAATCTTATACAACAAAAACAAAGCTGGAGGCATCACAATATCATATTTCAAGACATACTGGCACAAAAAAGCCTCATACTGACACAAACACTGACTTGTAGAGCAACGGAACAGAACGGAAATGCCAGAAATCATTCTATAAATCTACAACAAACTTATCTTTGACAAAGATTCTAAAATCAATCCCTGGAGCAAGGATAGTCTCTTCAACAAATGTGCTTGGAAAAGAGGATTTCCACATGCAGAAATATAAAGCAAGACACCTACCTTACACCTTACACAAAAATCCATTCAAAATGGATTAAAGACTGAAATCTATGACCCAATACCATCAAATTATTAGAAAACACTGTGGAAACATGAAAAGATATTGGTATAGGCATCGACTTCTTGGAAAAGACCCCAGAGACACAAGAAATCAAAGCCAACATGAACAAATGGGATTACATACATTTGAGAAGCTTCTGTACTGCAAAAGAAACACTCAGGAAACTGAAGAGGCAACTGACCAAATGCGAGAAATTATTTGCAAACTATGCAATGGATGAAGGATTAATAATCAGAATAAAGAGATCCAGAAACTCAACAACAAAAAAACAAATAACCCAGTGAAGAAATGGGCAAAGTACTTAAACGCACATTTTTCAAAAGAGGAAATACAAATGGCCAATAGAAACATGAAAAAATGCTCAGAATCAATAGTCATCAGGGAAATGCAGATCAAAACCAAAATGAGGTTTTATCATACCCCAGTTAGAATGGCTTTCATATAGAAATCAACAAAGAACAAATCCTGGCAAGGATGTGGGGAAAAAGGTACCCTAATCCACTGTTGGTGGGAATGTAAACTGGTAAAGCCACTATGGAAGACAGCAGGGAAATACCTCAAAATCTGAGTATAGACATACCATATGACCCAGCCATCCCACTCCTGGAAATTTACCCAAGGGAAATAAAATCAGCAAATAAAAGAGTTATCTGAACCCCATGTTTCTTGCAGCTCAACTCATAATTGCTAAGACGTTGAATCAACCAAATGCCCGTCAACTGAAGACTGGATAAAGAAATTATAGGATATGTACTCTATAGAATACTAAACAGGAGTACAAAAAAAATGAAATCCAGTCATTTCCAACAGAGTGGATGAATCTGGACAACTTAGTGAAATAAGCCAGTCCCAAAGAGACAAATACCATATAAACTCCCTTATCTGTGATAACTAATAGAGCATCTAAAATGCAATCAATAGAAATGAAATTGACATTTTAAGAGGCAATGACTGAACAGCCCTTGTCTTGACTGTTAAGGAAATTTATATATATATATATATATATATATATATATATATATATATACTATTTGTTAAATTATTTACTTAGCATAGAATTAAACATATGTGTATAAACTTAATTGGAAATAGATCTTAGAGGGGCCAAGGTGGCAGTATAGCAATAGGATGTTCCAAGTCACGCGGGGCCAAATGGATAGTTACTAAGGAGAGGGGATACAAGCCAGTGACAGAACCATGAGAAATTTGTGCAGAGAAGCCCAGGAGTTCAACAAACACTAGGCAGGTCCACGTTGAGGGAGCAAAATGAAAGGGAAGTGGCAAAGGTGCAGTTGAGACACCAAAACCAGAGACTGCCACCACCTCCCCAGTGAACCAGGTGAGAAATAATGAGTCCATGAACCTGTGGATAGCAGTGGGCAGGGGAGAATGGCAAACTGTGTTTGAAGTTTCTTCCCAAGTGGGAAGAAAGAGAAGGTATAGGGGAACAAATGAAGAGGTTGGGCATGGCCCTGTCCATTTGTCTCCCGCCTCCCCAAACTGGACCTGCAGCCAGCTGGGAGAAGACATATTGATTGTTTATATTTTCAAATGTAAGCAGGGTGCTACTGCATTTGCCTCCCATGCACACACCTATCAATTGTGGGGGCCACCTCACAATTTCATACCTGGGAAAAAGGATCACAACATTTCAGAGTAATTTCCACCCCACCACACAAGCTGTACAACAAGGAGAAGTCTTAAATATAGAAAACTCAAGCTAATTTCATGTACCAGTGATAAGTGAGCCTGGCCCCAATAGGCAGGGCTTAGTGCACCAAAGCTCTCGTACCAACCCCCATCACAATCTGGAAGTCAGCAGAACTCCAGGAGGTGGGGCTGTGTGCTTCCACTTGCAATGCACAGACACATAGTAGTTCAAAGCAGAGGGAGATCTCACCACAAGCACAAAGACACAAATTAAAGAGAAAAGCAACTAGAAATGCTAAAAAAAAAAAAAAAAGGAAAAACCCTGAATAAAAATAAGAAAAACACTACGAGCCCCTCAAAGGAACACTGCAACTCTTCAATGATAAAAACTGAAGAAGAAATCAAGGATGTGCCAGAAAAGGGTTTCATAAAATTAATCATCAGATTGCTTAGAAGCAATCAGAAACAAATTCATAATCTAAATGAAAAGCACTCATAAGAAACTGATATATTAAAGAGAAGTCAGTACTCTATACTTTGTGTGTCTGAGTGCAAACTGTTGAAATATTTACTTAATAAATACTAAGTAGATCTTCTGTATATAAAGATAATTGAAAATGAATATTGGTGAAGAATGGGATCAGAGAGGGAGTGGGAGATGTGATGGTTGCGGGTGGGAGGGAGGTTATGGGGGGAAAAAGCCGTTATAATCCAAAAGTTGTACTTTGGAATTATATTTATTAAATAAAAGTTTTAAAAAAGAGGGACAGTTACAG